>NW_028125631.1:0-276092 GCF_965194825.1 Balaenoptera physalus
AGTGGACACAATGGAGCATGACATTAGTAACCATTGCCATGCTGGGAGTCGTGATGGTGGTGTAAGGATATCAAGGTGAAGGCTTAGTGAGGCCTAGGTGGCAATTTTTCTCGGGAATAACTATCAGTTAAGGGAAACCCTGTAATTATTGAAACTGGACATGAAGTCTAGTTGCTGCTTGAGGTATACCGACTTCACGGTTTAGTTCCTAGAAGCAATCGTAAGCTAATTGTGTTTTTCAGTGCAGCTCAGGTTTCCTGAGGAATGCAGACACGCTTTGCATGAAGGAAGGCACGGAACGTTGATAACTGTGTTGCTTTCCAGCCATCGCAAGCTAGGGGTGTAACCAACGAAGCCCTTCACTGCCCATCACTTGGCATCTAGATGTTCCCAACCGTAGATTGCTCACAACTTCCCGAAGACACAGGCGGTCCTTTTAGTACGTTTCAAAACCTAGGGCAGACCAGCGAGTCAAAAGAGAACTGATATGATTCCTAGAGTTCAAGAACCACAGGGACTAAGGCTGCATGGAATCTGTGGCATGCCTGCCCCTGTCATGAGAAAACCTGAACGTTAACTTGAGGCTAGAGGTCCCATGTGTTTGGTTCATTCCCTGAAGATTACCGAGGGATGAGCAACTACCAAGGAATGGCAACCTCCAAGGTTCTATCCTAGAAACTCACGTCATCACAAAGGCAATTGTGTTATGAAGGGAAGATGTGCAAGTACAGTGTTTCTCAGGGAGAATTGAGCCTGCAACTCTCTAAATCTCAAGGAGGTAAATAAAGTTTCCCTTCCAGCCTTATTTTCAAAAGGGACCACAGAGCATTGAACCTGCTGTTTCTTTCTCTATTTTGTACCTGCAAGGTGATTTAGAAGGGAGATACTTGAGTTGTTTCAGCGTACCACATTCTAGAGGTTTAACAAAAGAAGCCTTTCACTGCCCCTGACTCGGCATCTAGCTGTTCCCAACGGTGCCTTACTCACAAATCCTTGAACACACAGGCCGTCCTTTTTGTACGTTTCGGGTCTAGTGCAGACCCCTGAGTCCTAGGAGACTTCGAATGTTTCCTAGTGCCCAAGAACCACACTGAATAAGGCTACATGGATTCTGCTGCATGCCAACCTGTGGGATGATACAAGAGGAGCCTTAGCTTGAGGCTAGTGGTCAAATGGCGTCGCCAATTCACTGAAGATTACCGAAGGATGAGCACCTACCAAAGAATGGCAACCTCCAAGATTTTTCCTAGAAACTCACTTGTCATCACAAAGGCAAATGTGCTATGAAGAGAACATGTGCAACTACAGTGTTTCTCAGGAGAGTTGAGCCCACAACTCTCTAAATCCCAAGGAGGTAAATAAAGTCTCCCTTCATGCCTTATTTTCAAAAGGGACCACAGAGCACTGCCCCTGCTCTTTCTTTCTCTGGTTTGTACCTCCAATGTGCTTTAGAAGGGAGATCCTTGAGTTCATTCAACTTACCACATTCTAGAGGTTTAAGGAAAGAGGCCCTTCACAGCCCATGGCTCGTCATCTAGCTGTTCCCAACGGTGCATTGCTCACAACTCCCCGAACTCACAGGCCTTTCTTCTTGTAGGTTTCTCATCCTACTGCAGACCGGCCAGTATTGAGACCTGGAATGATTCCTAGAGTCCAACGAACAACACTGAATAAGGCTACATGGATTCTGCTGCAGGCCAACGTGTGTTAGGAGACAAGAGGAACGTTTGCTTGAGGCTAGTGGCCAAATAGGGTCGCCAATTCACTGTATATTACTGAAGGATGAGCACATACCAAGGAATGGCAACCTCCAAGTTTTTTTTTCTTGGAAAATCCCTTGTCCTCTCAAAGGGAATTGTGCTATGCAGAGAACATGTGCAACTACAATGTTCCTCAGGGAGAATTGAGCCTGCGACTCTTCAAATCCCAAAGAGGTAAATAAACTTTCCCTTCATGCCTTGCTTTCAAAAGGGACCACAGAGCATTGACCCTGCTGTTTCTTCCTCTATTTTGTTCCTCCAAGGTTCGTTAGAAGGGAGATACTTGAGTTGTTTCAACTTACCACATTCTAGAGGTTTAACAGAAAAAGCCTTTCACTGCCCTTTCTTGGCGTAGAGTTGTCATCAACTGAACGTTGCTCACAAGTTCCAGAAGAGACTGGCAGCCCCTCGTGAATATCGTGGATCCTAGTGCACACCCGCCTTTCCTAAGACACCAGAAATGTCTCCTACAGTTCCAGTACTGCTTTGCCAAACGCTGCATTGAACCTGCTGCCTGCCTACCATTGTGACGAGAAAAACAGAACGTTAGGTTGAGGCCAGTCGTCGCATGTGGTTGGCCTATTCACTAACAACTGCTGAAGGAGGAGCACGTAGCAGGAATTGAAAGGAAACGTTTGTTTCATGGAAAATCACTTGCCTGAAAAGGCAATTCTGCAGTGAAGAGACGATGGGCAACTACACTGTTTATCGGGTAACACGGAGGCCGCAAGTGTCGACATTGCAATGTGGAAAATAAACTTCCCATGAAGCCTCAATCTCCAAAGGGAGAGCACAGCTTCTTATGCTGCAGTTTCTGAGTACTTATTGGACGTTCAAGTTACCAACTAAACCCTTTTGTGAGTAAACTTTGCAATACAGGCAGTCGTGAATGTGGTCAAAGTATTACAGGGTCATCGGTGAGTGAGGCCTGGGTGTACAATGTATCTCCGGAATAACTAGCTTTCAAGGGAAACCCTGTAATTTTTCAGGCTGCACTTAAAGTCCACTGGCTGCTGGGCGTAGATTCCATCACGTGTGAGTTCCCAGAAGGAGGGGTAGGATCATATTATTTTTTGTGTGCTCACGGATAGGCAGAAAAGCAGACACTTTTGGCATGAAGGATTGAACAGAACGCTGATAGCCGGGTGTTTTCAAGCTGTCGCAATCTAGGTGTTTATCCAGGGAAACCCTACACTGCCCATTACTCAGCACCTAGCTCTTCCAAACGGTGCATTGCTCACAACCCCCGGAACACACACTTTTTCCTTCCTGCACGTTTCTCATTCTAGTGCAGACCAGCCAGTACTAAGAGGCCAGGAACGCATCCTAGAGCTCAAGGACCACACATAATAAGGCTACTTGGATTCAGCTGCATGCCAACCTGTGGCATGATAGAAGAGGAACGTTAGCTTGAGGCTAGTGGACAAATGGGTTCGCCAATTCACTGAAGATTTCCGAAGAATGAGTACCTACCAAAGAATGGCAATCCTCAAATTTCCTTCCTAGAAATTCACTTGTCATCACAAAGGCAATTGTGCTATGAAGAGAACATGTGCAACTACAGTGTTTCTCAGAAGAATTGAGCACGCAACTCCCTAGATCCCAATGAAGAAAATAAAGATTTCCTTCAAGCCGTATTTTCAAAAGAGACCACAGAGCATTGACCCTGCTGTTTCTTTCTCTGATTGGTACCTCCAAGGTGCTTTAGAAGGGAGACACTTGAGTTGTTTCAACTTACCAGATTCTAGAGGTTTAACAAAAGAAGCCCTACACCTTCCAAGACTCAGCATCGAGCTCTTCCCAATGGTGCACTGCTCACAAATCCCCAAACACACAGGCCATTCTTCTTGTACGTTTCTCATCCTAGTGCAGACCCACCAGTACTTTGAGACCTGGAATGATTCCTAGAGCTCAAGAACCACACTGAATAAGGCTACATGGATTCAGCTGCATGCCAACCTGTGGCATGATTCAAGAGCAACGTTACCTTGCGGCTAGTGGTCAAACGGGTTCGCCAATTCACTGTAGATCACTGAAGGATGAGCACATACCAAAGAATGGCAACCTCCAAGTTTCTTTCTTGGAAAATCACTTGTCCTCACAAATACCATTGTGCAATGAAGAAAAGGTGGGCTACAACAGAGTTTACCAGGTAACACTGAGGCTGCAACTCTCAACTTTCTAATGAGGAAAATACAATTTTCCAGGAAGCCTCAATTTCCAGGGGGACCAAACAGCATATTCCTCTGGAGTTTCTGGCTCTCTTATTGCACATCCAGTGGACACAATGGAGCATGACATTAGTAACCATTGCCATGCTGGGAGTCGTGATGGTGGTGTAAGGATATCAAGGTGAAGGCTTAGTGAGGCCTAGGTGGCAATTTTTCTCGGGAATAACTATCAGTTAAGGGAAACCCTGTAATTATTGAAACTGGACATGAAGTCTAGTTGCTGCTTGAGGTATACCGACTTCACGGTTTAGTTCCTAGAAGCAATCGTAAGCTAATTGTGTTTTTCAGTGCAGCTCAGGTTTCCTGAGGAATGCAGACACGCTTTGCATGAAGGAAGGCACGGAACGTTGATAACTGTGTTGCTTTCCAGCCATCGCAAGCTAGGGGTGTAACCAACGAAGCCCTTCACTGCCCATCACTTGGCATCTAGATGTTCCCAACCGTAGATTGCTCACAACTTCCCGAAGACACAGGCGGTCCTTTTAGTACGTTTCAAAACCTAGGGCAGACCAGCGAGTCAAAAGAGAACTGATATGATTCCTAGAGTTCAAGAACCACAGGGACTAAGGCTGCATGGAATCTGTGGCATGCCTGCCCCTGTCATGAGAAAACCTGAACGTTAACTTGAGGCTAGAGGTCCCATGTGTTTGGTTCATTCCCTGAAGATTACCGAGGGATGAGCAACTACCAAGGAATGGCAACCTCCAAGGTTCTATCCTAGAAACTCACGTCATCACAAAGGAAATTGTGTTATGAAGGGAAGATGTGCAAGTACAGTGTTTCTCAGGGAGAATTGAGCCTGCAACTCTCTAAATCTCAAGGAGGTAAATAAAGTTTCCCTTCCAGCCTTATTTTCAAAAGGGACCACAGAGCATTGAACCTGCTGTTTCTTTCTCTGTTTTGTACCTGCAAGGTGATTTAGAAGGGAGATACTTGAGTTGTTTCAGCGTACCACATTCTAGAGGTTTAACAGAAGAAGCCTTTCACTGCCCCTGACTTGGCATCTAGCTGTTCCCAACGGTGCCTTACTCACAAATCCTTGAACACACAGGCCGTCCTTTTTGTACGTTTCGGGTCTGGTGCAGACCCCTGAGTCCTAGGAGACTTCGAATGTTTCCTAGTGCCCAAGAACCACACTGAATAAGGCTACATGGATTCTGCTGCATGCCAACCTGTGGGATGATACAAGAGGAGCCTTAGCTTGAGGCTAGTGATCAAATGGCGTCGCCAATTCACTGAAGATTACCGAAGGATGAGCACCTACCAAAGAATGGCAACCTCCAAGATTTTTCCTAGAAACTCACTTGTCATCACAAAGGCAAATGTGCTATGAAGAGAACATGTGCAACTACAGTGTTTCTCAGCAGAGTTCAGCCCACAACTCTCTAAATCCCAAGGAGGTAAATAAAGTCTCCTTTCATGCCTTATTTTCAAAAGGGACCACAGAGCACTGCCCCTGCTCTTTCTTTCTCTGGTTTGTACCTCCAATGTGCTTTAGAAGGGAGATCCTTGAGTTCATTCAACTTACCACATTCTAGAGGTTTAAGGAAAGAGTCCCTTCACAGCCCATGACTCGTCATCTAGCTGTTCCCAACGGTGCATTGCTCACAACTCCCCGAACTCACAGGCCTTTCTTCTTGTAGGTTTCTCATCCTACTGCAGACCGGCCAGTATTGAGACCTAGAATGATTCCTAGAGTCCAAGAACAACATTGAATAAGGCTACATGGATTCTGCCACACGCCAACGTGTGTTAGGAGACAAGAGGAACGTTTGCTTGAGGCTAGTGGTCAAATAGGGTCGCCAATTCACTGTATATTACTGAAGGATGAGCACATACCAAGGAATGGCAACCTCCAAGTTTTTTTGTCTTGGAAAATCCCTTGTCCTCACAAAGGGAATTGTGCTATGCAGAGAACATGTGCAACTACAATGTTTCTCAGGGAGAATTGAGCCTGCGACTCTTCAAATCCCAAAGAGGTAAATAAACTTTCCCTTCATGCCTTGCTTTCAAAAGGGACCACAGAGCATTGACCCTGCTGTTTCTTCCTCTATTTTGTTCCTCCATGGTTCGTTAGAAGGGAGATACTTGAGTTGTTTCAACTTACCACATTCTAGAGGTTTAACAGAAAAAGCCTTTCACTGCCCTTTCTTGGCGTAGAGTTGTCATCAACTGAACGTTGCTCACAAGTTCCAGAAGAGACTGGCAGCCCCTCGTGAATATCGTGGATCCTAGTGCACACCCGCCTTTCCTAAGACACCAGAAATGTCTCCTACAGTTCCAGTACTGCTTTGCCAAACGCTGCATTGAACCTGCTGCCTGCCTACCATTGTGACGAGAAAAACAGAACGTTAGGTTGAGGCCATTCGTCGCATGTGGTTGGCCTATTCACTAACAACTGCTGAAGGAGGAGCACGTAGCAGGAATTGAAAGGAAACCTTTGTTTCATGGAAAATCACTTGCCTGAAAAGGCAATTCTGCAGTGAAGAGACGATGGGCCACTACACTGTTTATCGGGTAACACGGAGGCCGCAAGTGTCGACATTCCAATGTGGAAAATAAACTTCCCATGAAGCCTCAATCTCCAAAGGGAGAGCACAGCTTCTTATGCTGCAGTTTCTGAGTACTTATTGGACGTTCAAGTTACCAACTAAACCCTTTTGTGAGTAAACTTTGCAATACAGGCAGTCGTGAATGTGGTCAAAGTATTACAGGGTCATCGGTGAGTGAGGCCTGGGTGTACAATGTATCTCCGGAATAACTAGCTTTCAAGGGAAACCCTGTAATTTTTCAGGCTGCACTTAAAGTCCACTGGCTGCTGGGCGTAGATTCCATCACGTGTGAGTTCCCAGAAGGAGGGGTTGGATCATATTATTTTTTGTGTGCTCACGGATAGGCAGAAAAGCAGACACTTTTGGCATGAAGGATTGAACAGAACGCTGATAGCCGGGTGTTTTCAAGCTGTCGCAATCTAGGTGTTTATCCAGGGAAACCCTACACTGCCCATTACTCAGCACCTAGCTCTTCCAAACGGTGCATTGCTCACAACCCCCGGAACACACACTTTTTCCTTCCTGCACGTTTCTCATTCTAGTGCAGACCAGCCAGTACTAAGAGGCCAGGAACGCTTCCTAGAGCTCAAGGACCACACATAATAAGGCTACTTGGATTCAGCTGCATGCCAACCTGTGGCATGATAGAAGAGGAACGTTAGCTTGAGGCTAGTGGACAAATGGGTTCGCCAATTCACTGAAGATTTCCGAAGAATGAGTACCTACCAAAGAATGGCAATCCTCAAGTTTCCTTCCTAGAAATTCACTTGTCATCACAAAGGCAATTGTGCTATGAAGAGAACATGTGCAACTACAGTGTTTCTCAGAAGAATTGAGCACGCAACTCCCTAGATCCCAATGAAGAAAATAAAGATTTCCTTCAAGCCGTATTTTCAAAAGAGACCACAGAGCATTGACCCTGCTGTTTCTTTCTCTGATTGGTACCTCCAAGGTGCTTTAGAAGGGAGACACTTGAGTTGTTTCAACTTACCAGATTCTAGAGGTTTAACAAAAGAAGCCCTACACCTTCCAAGACTCAGCATCGAGCTCTTCCCAATGGTGCACTGCTCACAAATCCCCAAACACACAGGCCATTCTTCTTGTACGTTTCTCATCCTAGTGCAGACCCACCAGTACTTTGAGACCTGGAATGATTCCTAGAGCTCAAGAACCACACTGAATAAGGCTACATGGATTCAGCTGCATGCCAACCTGTGGCATGATTCAAGAGCAACGTTACCTTGCGGCTAGTGGTCAAACGGGTTCGCCAATTCACTGTAGATCACTGAAGGATGAGCACATACCAAAGAATGGCAACCTCCAAGTTTCTTTCTTGGAAAATCACTTGTCCTCACAAATACCATTGTGCGATGAAGAAAAGGTGGGCTACAACAGAGTTTACCAGGTAACACTGAGGCTGCAACTCTCAACTTTCTAATGAGGAAAATACAATTTTCCAGGAAGCCTCAATTTCCAGGGGGACCAAACAGCATATTCCTCTGGAGTTTCTGGCTCTCTTATTGCACATCCAGTGGACACAATGGAGCATGACATTAGTAACCATTGCCATGCTGGGAGTCGTGATGGTGGTGTAAGGATATCAAGGTGAAGGCTTAGTGAGGCCTAGGTGGCAATTTTTCTCGGGAATAACTATCAGTTAAGGGAAACCCTGTAATTATTGAAACTGGACATGAAGTCTAGTTGCTGCTTGAGGTATACCGACTTCACGGTTTAGTTCCTAGAAGCAATCGTAGGCTAATTGTGTTTTTCAGTGCAGCTCAGGTTTCCTGAGGAATGCAGACACGCTTTGCATGAAGGAAGGCACGGAACGTTGATAACTGTGTTGCTTTCCAGCCATCGCAAGCTAGGGGTGTAACCAACGAAGCCCTTCACTGCCCATCACTTGGCATCTAGATGTTCCCAACCGTAGATTGCTCACAACTTCCCGAAGACACAGGCGGTCCTTTTAGTACGTTTCAAAACCTAGGGCAGACCAGCGAGTCAAAAGAGAACTGATATGATTCCTAGAGTTCAAGAACCACAGGGACTAAGGCTGCATGGAATCTGTGGCATGCCTGCCCCTGTCATGAGAAAACCTGAACGTTAACTTGAGGCTAGAGGTCCCATGTGTTTGGTTCATTCCCTGAAGATTACCGAGGGATGAGCAACTACCAAGGAATGGCAACCTCCAAGGTTCTATCCTAGAAACTCACGTCATCACAAAGGCAATTGTGTTATGAAGGGAAGATGTGCAAGTACAGTGTTTCTCAGGGAGAATTGAGCCTGCAACTCTCTAAATCTCAAGGAGGTAAATAAAGTTTCCCTTCCAGCCTTATTTTCAAAAGGGACCACAGAGCATTGAACCTGCTGTTTCTTTCTCTGTTTTGTACCTGCAAGGTGATTTAGAAGGGAGATACTTGAGTTGTTTCAGCGTACCACATTCTAGAGGTTTAACAGAAGAAGCCTTTCACTGCCCCTGACTTGGCATCTAGCTGTTCCCAACGGTGCCTTACTCACAAATCCTTGAACACACAGGCCGTCCTTTTTGTACGTTTCGGGTCTGGTGCAGACCCCTGAGTCCTAGGAGACTTCGAATGTTTCCTAGTGCCCAAGAACCACACTGAATAAGGCTACATGGATTCTGCTGCATGCCAACCTGTGGGATGATACAAGAGGAGCCTTAGCTTGAGGCTAGTGATCAAATGGCGTCGCCAATTCACTGAAGATTACCGAAGGATGAGCACCTACCAAAGAATGGCAACCTCCAAGATTTTTCCTAGAAACTCACTTGTCATCACAAAGGCAAATGTGCTATGAAGAGAACATGTGCAACTACAGTGTTTCTCAGGAGAGTTCAGCCCACAACTCTCTAAATCCCAAGGAGGTAAATAAAGTCTCCTTTCATGCCTTATTTTCAAAAGGGACCACAGAGCACTGCCCCTGCTCTTTCTTTCTCTGGTTTGTACCTCCAATGTGCTTTAGAAGGGAGATCCTTGAGTTCATTCAACTTACCACATTCTAGAGGTTTAAGGAAAGAGTCCCTTCACAGCCCATGACTCGTCATCTAGCTGTTCCCAACGGTGCATTGCTCACAACTCCCCGAACTCACAGGCCTTTCTTCTTGTAGGTTTCTCATCCTACTGCAGACCGGCCAGTATTGAGACCTAGAATGATTCCTAGAGTCCAAGAACAACATTGAATAAGGCTACATGGATTCTGCCACACGCCAACGTGTGTTAGGAGACAAGAGGAACGTTTGCTTGAGGCTAGTGGTCAAATAGGGTCGCCAATTCACTGTATATTACTGAAGGATGAGCACATACCAAGGAATGGCAACCTCCAAGTTTTTTTGTCTTGGAAAATCCCTTGTCCTCACAAAGGGAATTGTGCTATGCAGAGAACATGTGCAACTACAATGTTTCTCAGGGAGAATTGAGCCTGCGACTCTTCAAATCCCAAAGAGGTAAATAAACTTTCCCTTCATGCCTTGCTTTCAAAAGGGACCACAGAGCATTGACCCTGCTGTTTCTTCCTCTATTTTGTTCCTCCATGGTTCGTTAGAAGGGAGATACTTGAGTTGTTTCAACTTACCACATTCTAGAGGTTTAACAGAAAAAGCCTTTCACTGCCCTTTCTTGGCGTAGAGTTGTCATCAACTGAACGTTGCTCACAAGTTCCAGAAGAGACTGGCAGCCCCTCGTGAATATCGTGGATCCTAGTGCACACCCGCCTTTCCTAAGACACCAGAAATGTCTCCTACAGTTCCAGTACTGCTTTGCCAAACGCTGCATTGAACCTGCTGCCTGCCTACCATTGTGACGAGAAAAACAGAACGTTAGGTTGAGGCCATTCGTCGCATGTGGTTGGCCTATTCACTAACAACTGCTGAAGGAGGAGCACGTAGCAGGAATTGAAAGGAAACCTTTGTTTCATGGAAAATCACTTGCCTGAAAAGGCAATTCTGCAGTGAAGAGACGATGGGCCACTACACTGTTTATCGGGTAACACGGAGGCCGCAAGTGTCGACATTCCAATGTGGAAAATAAACTTCCCATGAAGCCTCAATCTCCAAAGGGAGAGCACAGCTTCTTATGCTGCAGTTTCTGAGTACTTATTGGACGTTCAAGTTACCAACTAAACCCTTTTGTGAGTAAACTTTGCAATACAGGCAGTCGTGAATGTGGTCAAAGTATTACAGGGTCATCGGTGAGTGAGGCCTGGGTGTACAATGTATCTCCGGAATAACTAGCTTTCAAGGGAAACCCTGTAATTTTTCAGGCTGCACTTAAAGTCCACTGGCTGCTGGGCGTAGTTTCCATCACGTGTGAGTTCCCAGAAGGAGGGGTAGGATCATATTATTTTTTGTGTGCTCACGGATAGGCAGAAAAGCAGACACTTTTGGCATGAAGGATTGAACAGAACGCTGATAGCCAGGTGTTTTCAAGCTGTCGCAATCTAGGTGTTTATCCAGGGAAACCCTACACTGCCCATTACTCAGCACCTAGCTCTTCCAAACGGTGCATTGCTCACAACCCCCGGAACACACACGCTTTCCTTCCTGCACGTTTCTCATTCTAGTGCAGACCAGCCAGTACTAACAGGCCAAGAACGCTTCCTAGAGCTCAAGGACAACACATAATAAGGCTACTTGGATTCAGCTGCATGCCAACCTGTGGCATGATAGAAGAGGAACGTTAGCTTGAGGCTAGTGGACAAATGGGTTCGCCAATTCACTGAAGATTTCCGAAGAATGAGTACCTACCAAAGAATGGCAATCCTCAAGTTTCCTTCCTAGAAACTCACTTGTCATCACAAAGGCAATTGTGCTATGAAGAGAACATGTGCAACTACAGTGTTTCTCAGAAGAATTGAGCACGCAACTCCCTAGATCCCAATGAAGAAAATAAAGATTTCCTTCGAGCCGTATTTTCAAAAGAGACCACAGAGCATTGACCCTGCTGTTTCTTTCTCTGATTGGTACCTCCAAGGTGCTTTAGAAGGGAGACACTTGAGTTGTTTCAACTTACCAGATTCTAGAGGTTTAACAAAAGAAGCCCTACACCTTCCAAGACTCAGCATCGAGCTCTTCCCAATGGTGCACTGCTCACAAATCCCCAAACACACAGGCCATTCTTCTTGTACGTTTCTCATCCTAGTGCAGCCCCACCAGTACTTTGAGACCTGGAATGATTCCTAGAGCTCAAGAACCACACTGAATAAGGCTACATGGATTCAGCTGCATGCCAACCTGTGGCATGATTCAAGAGCAACGTTACCTTGCGGCTAGTGGTCAAACGGGTTCGCCAATTCACTGTAGATCACTGAAGGATGAGCACATACCAAAGAATGGCAACCTCCAAGTTTCTTTCTTGGAAAATCACTTGTCCTCACAAATACCATTGTGCGATGAAGAAAAGGTGGGCTACAACAGAGTTTACCAGGTAACACTGAGGCTGCAACTCTCAACTTTCTAATGAGGAAAATACAATTTTCCAGGAAGCCTCAATTTCCAGGGGGACCAAACAGCATATTCCTCTGGAGTTTCTGGCTCTCTTATTGCACATCCAGTGGACACAATGGAGCATGACATTAGTAACCATTGCCATGCTGGGAGTCGTGATGGTGGTGTAAGGATATCAAGGTGAAGGCTTAGTGAGGCCTAGGTGGCAATTTTTCTCGGGAATAACTATCAGTTAAGGGAAACCCTGTAATTATTGAAACTGGACATGAAGTCTAGTTGCTGCTTGAGGTATACCGACTTCACGGTTTAGTTCCTAGAAGCAATCGTAAGCTAATTGTGTTTTTCAGTGCAGCTCAGGTTTCCTGAGGAATGCAGACACGCTTTGCATGAAGGAAGGCACGGAACGTTGATAACTGTGTTGCTTTCCAGCCATCGCAAGCTAGGGGTGTAACCAACGAAGCCCTTCACTGCCCATCACTTGGCATCTAGATGTTCCCAACCGTAGATTGCTCACAACTTCCCGAAGACACAGGCGGTCCTTTTAGTACGTTTCAAAACCTAGGGCAGACCAGCGAGTCAAAAGAGAACTGATATGATTCCTAGAGTTCAAGAACCACAGGGACTAAGGCTGCATGGAATCTGTGGCATGCCTGCCCCTGTCATGAGAAAACCTGAACGTTAACTTGAGGCTAGAGGTCCCATGTGTTTGGTTCATTCCCTGAAGATTACCGAGGGATGAGCAACTACCAAGGAATGGCAACCTCCAAGGTTCTATCCTAGAAACTCACGTCATCACAAAGGCAATTGTGTTATGAAGGGAAGATGTGCAAGTACAGTGTTTCTCAGGGAGAATTGAGCCTGCAACTCTCTAAATCTCAAGGAGGTAAATAAAGTTTCCCTTCCAGCCTTATTTTCAAAAGGGACCACAGAGCATTGAACCTGCTGTTTCTTTCTCTGTTTTGTACCTGCAAGGTGATTTAGAAGGGAGATACTTGAGTTGTTTCAGCGTACCACATTCTAGAGGTTTAACAAAAGAAGCCTTTCACTGCCCCTGACTTGGCATCTAGCTGTTCCCAACGGTGCCTTACTCACAAATCCTTGAACACACAGGCCGTCCTTTTTGTACGTTTCGGGTCTGGTGCAGACCCCTGAGTCCTAGGAGACTTTGAATGTTTCCTAGTGCCCAAGAACCACACTGAATAAGGCT
This sequence comes from Balaenoptera physalus, assembly GCF_965194825.1. Lineage (NCBI taxonomy): Eukaryota > Metazoa > Chordata > Mammalia > Artiodactyla > Balaenopteridae > Balaenoptera > Balaenoptera physalus. The sequence goes on from NW_028125631.1 coordinate 13,212, forward strand.
ACATGGATTCTGCTGCATGCCAACCTGTGGGATGATACAAGCGGAGCCTTAGCTTGAGGCTAGTGATCAAATGGCGTCGCCAATTCACTGAAGATTACCGAAGGATGAGCACCTACCAAAGAATGGCAACCTCCAAGATTTTTCCTAGAAACTCACTTGTCATCACAAAGGCAAATGTGCTATGAAGAGAACATGTGCAACTACAGTGTTTCTCAGGAGAGTTCAGCCCACAACTCTCTAAATCCCAAGGAGGTAAATAAAGTCTCCCTTCATGCCTTATTTTCAAAAGGGACCACAGAGCACTGCCCCTGCTCTTTCTTTCTCTGGTTTGTACCTCCAATGTGCTTTAGAAGGGAGATCCTTGAGTTCATTCAACTTACCACATTCTAGAGGTTTAAGGAAAGAGGCCCTTCACAGCCCATGACTCGTCATCTAGCTGTTCCCAACGGTGCATTGCTCACAACTCCCCGAACTCACAGGCCTTTCTTCTTGTAGGTTTCTCATCCTACTGCAGACCGGCCAGTATTGAGACCTGGAATGATTCCTAGAGTCCAAGAACAACACTGAATAAGGCTACATGGATTCTGCCACACGCCAACGTGTGTTAGGAGACAAGAGGAACGTTTGCTTGAGGCTAGTGGTCAAATAGGGTCGCCAATTCACTGTATATTACTGAAGGATGAGCACATACCAAGGAATGGCAACCTCCAAGTTTTTTTTTCTTGGAAAATCCCTTGTCCTCACAAAGGGAATTGTGCTATGCAGAGAACATGTGCAACTACAATGTTTCTCAGGGAGAATTGAGCCTGCGACTCTTCAAATCCCAAAGAGGTAAATAAACTTTCCCTTCATGCCTTGCTTTCAAAAGGGACCACAGAGCATTGACCCTGCTGTTTCTTCCTCTATTTTGTTCCTCCAAGGTTCGTTAGAAGGGAGATACTTGAGTTGTTTCAACTTACCACATTCTAGAGGTTTAACAGAAAAAGCCTTTCACTGCCCTTTCTTGGCGTAGAGTTGTCATCAACTGAACGTTGCTCACAATTTCCAGAAGAGACTGGCAGCCCCTCGTGAATATCGTGGATCCTAGTGCACACCCGCCTTTCCTAAGACACCAGAAATGTCTCCTACAGTTCCAGTACTGCTTTGCCAAACGCTGCATTGAACCTGCTGCCTGCCTACCATTGTGACGAGAAAAACAGAACGTTAGGTTGAGGCCATTCGTCGCATGTGGTTGGCCTATTCACTAACAACTGCTGAAGGAGGAGCACGTAGCAGGAATTGAAAGGAAACCTTTGTTTCATGGAAAATCACTTGCCTGAAAAGGCAATTCTGCAGTGAAGAGACGATGGGCCACTACACTGTTTATCGGGTAACACGGAGGCCGCAAGTGTCGACATTCCAATGTGGAAAATAAACTTCCCATGAAGCCTCAATCTCCAAAGGGAGAGCACAGCTTCTTATGCTGCAGTTTCTGAGTACTTATTGGACGTTCAAGTTACCAACTAAACCCTTTTGTGAGTAAACTTTGCAATACAGGCAGTCGTGAATGTGGTCAAAGTATTACAGGGTCATCGGTGAGTGAGGCCTGGGTGTACAATGTATCTCCGGAATAACTAGCTTTCAAGGGAAACCCTGTAATTTTTCAGGCTGCACTTAAAGTCCACTGGCTGCTGGGCGTAGTTTCCATCACGTGTGAGTTCCCAGAAGGAGGGGTAGGATCATATTATTTTTTGTGTGCTCACGGATAGGCAGAAAAGCAGACACTTTTGGCATGAAGGATTGAACAGAACGCTGATAGCCAGGTGTTTTCAAGCTGTCGCAATCTAGGTGTTTATCCAGGGAAACCCTACACTGCCCATTATGCAGCACCTAGCTCTTCCAAACGGTGCATTGCTCACAACCCCCGGAACACACACGCTTTCCTTCCTGCACGTTTCTCATTCTAGTGCAGACCAGCCAGTACTAAGAGGCCAAGAACGCTTCCTAGAGCTCAAGGACCACACATAATAAGGCTACTTGGATTCAGCTGCATGCCAACCTGTGGCATGATAGAAGAGGAACGTTAGCTTGAGGCTAGTGGACAAATGGGTTCGCCAATTCACTGAAGATTTCCGAAGAATGAGTACCTACCAAAGAATGGCAATCCTCAAGTTTCCTTCCTAGAAACTCACTTGTCATCACAAAGGCAATTGTGCTATGAAGAGAACATGTGCAACTACAGTGTTTCTCAGGAGAATTGAGCACGCAACTCCCTAGATCCCAATGAAGAAAATAAAGATTTCCTTCGAGCCGTATTTTCAAAAGAGACCACAGAGCATTGACCCTGCTGTTTCTTTCTCTGATTGGTACCTCCAAGGTGCTTTAGAAGGGAGACACTTGAGTTGTTTCAACTTACCAGATTCTAGAGGTTTAACAAAAGAAGCCCTACACCTTCCAAGACTCAGCATCGAGCTCTTCCCAATGGTGCACTGCTCACAAATCCCCAAACACACAGGCCATTCTTCTTGTACGTTTCTCATCCTAGTGCAGCCCCACCAGTACTTTGAGACCTGGAATGATTCCTAGAGCTCAAGAACCACACTGAATAAGGCTACATGGATTCAGCTGCATGCCAACCTGTGGCATGATTCAAGAGCAACGTTACCTTGCGGCTAGTGGTCAAACGGGTTCGCCAATTCACTGTAGATCACTGAAGGATGAGCACATACCAAAGAATGGCAACCTCCAAGTTTCTTTCTTGGAAAATCACTTGTCCTCACAAATACCATTGTGCGATGAAGAAAAGGTGGGCTACAACAGAGTTTACCAGGTAACACTGAGGCTGCAACTCTCAACTTTCTAATGAGGAAAATACAATTTTCCAGGAAGCCTCAATTTCCAGGGGGACCAAACAGCATATTCCTCTGGAGTTTCTGGCTCTCTTATTGCACATCCAGTGGACACAATGGAGCATGACATTAGTAACCATTGCCATGCTGGGAGTCGTGATGGTGGTGTAAGGATATCAAGGTGAAGGCTTAGTGAGGCCTAGGTGGCAATTTTTCTCGGGAATAACTATCAGTTAAGGGAAACCCTGTAATTATTGAAACTGGACATGAAGTCTAGTTGCTGCTTGAGGTATACCGACTTCACGGTTTAGTTCCTAGAAGCAATCGTAAGCTAATTGTGTTTTTCAGTGCAGCTCAGGTTTCCTGAGGAATGCAGACACGCTTTGCATGAAGGAAGGCACGGAACGTTGATAACTGTGTTGCTTTCCAGCCATCGCAAGCTAGGGGTGTAACCAACGAAGCCCTTCACTGCCCATCACTTGGCATCTAGATGTTCCCAACCGTAGATTGCTCACAACTTCCCGAAGACACAGGCGGTCCTTTTAGTACGTTTCAAAACCTAGGGCAGACCAGCGAGTCAAAAGAGAACTGATATGATTCCTAGAGTTCAAGAACCACAGGGACTAAGGCTGCATGGAATCTGTGGCATGCCTGCCCCTGTCATGAGAAAACCTGAACGTTAACTTGAGGCTAGAGGTCCCATGTGTTTGGTTCATTCCCTGAAGATTACCGAGGGATGAGCAACTACCAAGGAATGGCAACCTCCAAGGTTCTATCCTAGAAACTCACGTCATCACAAAGGCAATTGTGTTATGAAGGGAAGATGTGCAAGTACAGTGTTTCTCAGGGAGAATTGAGCCTGCAACTCTCTAAATCTCAAGGAGGTAAATAAAGTTTCCCTTCCAGCCTTATTTTCAAAAGGGACCACAGAGCATTGAACCTGCTGTTTCTTTCTCTGTTTTGTACCTGCAAGGTGATTTAGAAGGGAGATACTTGAGTTGTTTCAGCGTACCACATTCTAGAGGTTTAACAAAAGAAGCCTTTCACTGCCCCTGACTTGGCATCTAGCTGTTCCCAACGGTGCCTTACTCACAAATCCTTGAACACACAGGCCGTCCTTTTTGTACGTTTCGGGTCTGGTGCAGACCCCTGAGTCCTAGGAGACTTTGAATGTTTCCTAGTGCCCAAGAACCACACTGAATAAGGCTACATGGATTCTGCTGCATGCCAACCTGTGGGATGATACAAGCGGAGCCTTAGCTTGAGGCTAGTGATCAAATGGCGTCGCCAATTCACTGAAGATTACCGAAGGATGAGCACCTACCAAAGAATGGCAACCTCCAAGATTTTTCCTAGAAACTCACTTGTCATCACAAAGGCAAATGTGCTATGAAGAGAACATGTGCAACTACAGTGTTTCTCAGGAGAGTTCAGCCCACAACTCTCTAAATCCCAAGGAGGTAAATAAAGTCTCCCTTCATGCCTTATTTTCAAAAGGGACCACAGAGCACTGCCCCTGCTCTTTCTTTCTCTGGTTTGTACCTCCAATGTGCTTTAGAAGGGAGATCCTTGAGTTCATTCAACTTACCACATTCTAGAGGTTTAAGGAAAGAGGCCCTTCACAGCCCATGACTCGTCATCTAGCTGTTCCCAACGGTGCATTGCTCACAACTCCCCGAACTCACAGGCCTTTCTTCTTGTAGGTTTCTCATCCTACTGCAGACCGGCCAGTATTGAGACCTGGAATGATTCCTAGAGTCCAAGAACAACACTGAATAAGGCTACATGGATTCTGCCACACGCCAACGTGTGTTAGGAGACAAGAGGAACGTTTGCTTGAGGCTAGTGGTCAAATAGGGTCGCCAATTCACTGTATATTACTGAAGGATGAGCACATACCAAGGAATGGCAACCTCCAAGTTTTTTTTTCTTGGAAAATCCCTTGTCCTCACAAAGGGAATTGTGCTATGCAGAGAACATGTGCAACTACAATGTTTCTCAGGGAGAATTGAGCCTGCGACTCTTCAAATCCCAAAGAGGTAAATAAACTTTCCCTTCATGCCTTGCTTTCAAAAGGGACCACAGAGCATTGACCCTGCTGTTTCTTCCTCTATTTTGTTCCTCCAAGGTTCGTTAGAAGGGAGATACTTGAGTTGTTTCAACTTACCACATTCTAGAGGTTTAACAGAAAAAGCCTTTCACTGCCCTTTCTTGGCGTAGAGTTGTCATCAACTGAACGTTGCTCACAATTTCCAGAAGAGACTGGCAGCCCCTCGTGAATATCGTGGATCCTAGTGCACACCCGCCTTTCCTAAGACACCAGAAATGTCTCCTACAGTTCCAGTACTGCTTTGCCAAACGCTGCATTGAACCTGCTGCCTGCCTACCATTGTGACGAGAAAAACAGAACGTTAGGTTGAGGCCATTCGTCGCATGTGGTTGGCCTATTCACTAACAACTGCTGAAGGAGGAGCACGTAGCAGGAATTGAAAGGAAACCTTTGTTTCATGGAAAATCACTTGCCTGAAAAGGCAATTCTGCAGTGAAGAGACGATGGGCCACTACACTGTTTATCGGGTAACACGGAGGCCGCAAGTGTCGACATTCCAATGTGGAAAATAAACTTCCCATGAAGCCTCAATCTCCAAAGGGAGAGCACAGCTTCTTATGCTGCAGTTTCTGAGTACTTATTGGACGTTCAAGTTACCAACTAAACCCTTTTGTGAGTAAACTTTGCAATACAGGCAGTCGTGAATGTGGTCAAAGTATTACAGGGTCATCGGTGAGTGAGGCCTGGGTGTACAATGTATCTCCGGAATAACTAGCTTTCAAGGGAAACCCTGTAATTTTTCAGGCTGCACTTAAAGTCCACTGGCTGCTGGGCGTAGTTTCCATCACGTGTGAGTTCCCAGAAGGAGGGGTAGGATCATATTATTTTTTGTGTGCTCACGGATAGGCAGAAAAGCAGACACTTTTGGCATGAAGGATTGAACAGAACGCTGATAGCCAGGTGTTTTCAAGCTGTCGCAATCTAGGTGTTTATCCAGGGAAACCCTACACTGCCCATTATGCAGCACCTAGCTCTTCCAAACGGTGCATTGCTCACAACCCCCGGAACACACACGCTTTCCTTCCTGCACGTTTCTCATTCTAGTGCAGACCAGCCAGTACTAAGAGGCCAAGAACGCTTCCTAGAGCTCAAGGACCACACATAATAAGGCTACTTGGATTCAGCTGCATGCCAACCTGTGGCATGATAGAAGAGGAACGTTAGCTTGAGGCTAGTGGACAAATGGGTTCGCCAATTCACTGAAGATTTCCGAAGAATGAGTACCTACCAAAGAATGGCAATCCTCAAGTTTCCTTCCTAGAAACTCACTTGTCATCACAAAGGCAATTGTGCTATGAAGAGAACATGTGCAACTACAGTGTTTCTCAGGAGAATTGAGCACGCAACTCCCTAGATCCCAATGAAGAAAATAAAGATTTCCTTCGAGCCGTATTTTCAAAAGAGACCACAGAGCATTGACCCTGCTGTTTCTTTCTCTGATTGGTACCTCCAAGGTGCTTTAGAAGGGAGACACTTGAGTTGTTTCAACTTACCAGATTCTAGAGGTTTAACAAAAGAAGCCCTACACCTTCCAAGACTCAGCATCGAGCTCTTCCCAATGGTGCACTGCTCACAAATCCCCAAACACACAGGCCATTCTTCTTGTACGTTTCTCATCCTAGTGCAGCCCCACCAGTACTTTGAGACCTGGAATGATTCCTAGAGCTCAAGAACCACACTGAATAAGGCTACATGGATTCAGCTGCATGCCAACCTGTGGCATGATTCAAGAGCAACGTTACCTTGCGGCTAGTGGTCAAACGGGTTCGCCAATTCACTGTAGATCACTGAAGGATGAGCACATACCAAAGAATGGCAACCTCCAAGTTTCTTTCTTGGAAAATCACTTGTCCTCACAAATACCATTGTGCGATGAAGAAAAGGTGGGCTACAACAGAGTTTACCAGGTAACACTGAGGCTGCAACTCTCAACTTTCTAATGAGGAAAATACAATTTTCCAGGAAGCCTCAATTTCCAGGGGGACCAAACAGCATATTCCTCTGGAGTTTCTGGCTCTCTTATTGCACATCCAGTGGACACAATGGAGCATGACCTTAGTAACCATTGCCATGCTGGGAGTCGTGATGGTGGTGTAAGGATATCAAGGTGAAGGCTTAGTGAGGCCTAGGTGGCAATTTTTCTCGGGAATAACTATCAGTTAAGGGAAACCCTGTAATTATTGAAACTGGACATGAAGTCTAGTTGCTGCTTGAGGTATACCGACTTCACGGTTTAGTTCCTAGAAGCAATCGTAAGCTAATTGTGTTTTTCAGTGCAGCTCAGGTTTCCTGAGGAATGCAGACACGCTTTGCATGAAGGAAGGCACGGAACGTTGATAACTGTGTTGCTTTCCAGCCATCGCAAGCTAGGGGTGTAACCAACGAAGCCCTTCACTGCCCATCACTTGGCATCTAGATGTTCCCAACCGTAGATTGCTCACAACTTCCCGAAGACACAGGCGGTCCTTTTAGTACGTTTCAAAACCTAGGGCAGACCAGCGAGTCAAAAGAGAACTGATATGATTCCTAGAGTTCAAGAACCACAGGGACTAAGGCTGCATGGAATCTGTGGCATGCCTGCCCCTGTCATGAGAAAACCTGAACGTTAACTTGAGGCTAGAAGTCCCATGTGTTTGGTTCATTCCCTGAAGATTACCGAGGGATGAGCAACTACCAAGGAATGGCAACCTCCAAGGTTCTATCCTAGAAACTCACGTCATCACAAAGGCAATTGTGTTATGAAGGGAAGATGTGCAAGTACAGTGTTTCTCAGGGAGAATTGAGCCTGCAACTCTCTAAATCTCAAGGAGGTAAATAAAGTTTCCCTTCCAGCCTTATTTTCAAAAGGGACCACAGAGCATTGAACCTGCTGTTTCTTTCTCTGTTTTGTACCTGCAAGGTGATTTAGAAGGGAGATACTTGAGTTGTTTCAGCGTACCACATTCTAGAGGTTTAACAAAAGAAGCCTTTCACTGCCCCTGACTTGGCATCTAGCTGTTCCCAACGGTGCCTTACTCACAAATCCTTGAACACACAGGCCGTCCTTTTTGTACGTTTCGGGTCTGGTGCAGACCCCTGAGTCCTAGGAGACTTCGAATGTTTCCTAGTGCCCAAGAACCACACTGAATAAGGCTACATGGATTCTGCTGCATGCCAACCTGTGGGATGATACAAGAGGAGCCTTAGCTTGAGGCTAGTGATCAAATGGCGTCGCCAATTCACTGAAGATTACCGAAGGATGAGCACCTACCAAAGAATGGCAACCTCCAAGATTTTTCCTAGAAACTCACTTGTCATCACAAAGGCAAATGTGCTATGAAGAGAACATGTGCAACTACAGTGTTTCTCAGGAGAGTTCAGCCCACAACTCTCTAAATCCCAAGGAGGTAAATAAAGTCTCCCTTCATGCCTTATTTTCAAAAGGGACCACAGAGCACTGCCCCTGCTCTTTCTTTCTCTGGTTTGTACCTCCAATGTGCTTTAGAAGGGAGATCCTTGAGTTCATTCAACTTACCACATTCTAGAGGTTTAAGGAAAGAGGCCCTTCACAGCCCATGACTCGTCATCTAGCTGTTCCCAACGGTGCATTGCTCACAACTCCCCGAACTCACAGGCCTTTCTTCTTGTAGGTTTCTCATCCTACTGCAGACCGGCCAGTATTGAGACCTGGAATGATTCCTAGAGTCCAAGAACAACACTGAATAAGGCTACATGGATTCTGCCACACGCCAACGTGTGTTAGGAGACAAGAGAAACGTTTGCTTGAGGCTAGTGGTCAAATAGGGTCGCCAATTCACTGTATATTACTGAAGGATGAGCACATACCAAGGAATGGCAACCTCCAAGTTTTTTTTTTCTTGGAAAATCCCTTGTCCTCACAAAGGGAATTGTGCTATGCAGAGAACATGTGCAACTACAATGTTTCTCAGGGAGAATTGAGCCTGCGACTCTTCAAATCCCAAAGAGGTAAATAAACTTTCCCTTCATGCCTTGCTTTCAAAAGGGACCACAGAGCATTGACCCTACTGTTTCTTCCTCTATTTTGTTCCTCCAAGGTTCGTTAGAAGGGAGATACTTGAGTTGTTTCAACTTACCACATTCTAGAGGTTTAACAGAAAAAGCCTTTCACTGCCCTTTCTTGGCGTAGAGTTGTCATCAACTGAACGTTGCTCACAAGTTCCAGAAGAGACTGGCAGCCCCTCGTGAATATCGTGGATCCTAGTGCACACCCGCCTTTCCTAAGACACCAGAAATGTCTCCTACAGTTCCAGTACTGCTTTTCCAAACGCTGCATTGAACCTGCTGCCTGCCTACCATTGTGACGAGAAAAACAGAACGTTAGGTTGAGGCCATTCGTCGCATGTGGTTGGCCTATTCACTAACAACTGCTGAAGGAGGAGCACGTAGCAGGAATTGAAAGGAAACCTTTGTTTCATGGAAAATCACTTGCCTGAAAAGGCAATTCTGCAGTGAAGAGACGATGGGCCACTACACTGTTTATCGGGTAACACGGAGGCCGCAAGTGTCGACATTCCAATGTGGAAAATAAACTTCCCATGAAGCCTCAATCTCCAAAGGGAGAGCACAGCTTCTTATGCTGCAGTTTCTGAGTACTTATTGGACGTTCAAGTTACCAACTAAACCCTTTTGTGAGTAAACTTTGCAATACAGGCAGTCGTGAATGTGGTCAAAGTATTACAGGGTCATCGGTGAGTGAGGCCTGGGTGTACAATGTATCTCCGGAATAACTAGCTTTCAAGGGAAACCCTGTAATTTTTCAGGCTGCACTTAAAGTCCACTGGCTGCTGGGCGTAGTTTCCATCACGTGTGAGTTCCCAGAAGGAGGGGTAGGATCATATTATTTTTTGTGTGCTCACGGATAGGCAGAAAAGCAGACACTTTTGGCATGAAGGATTGAACAGAACGCTGATAGCCAGGTGTTTTCAAGCTGTCGCAATCTAGGTGTTTATCCAGGGAAACCCTACACTGCCCATTACGCAGCACCTAGCTCTTCCAAACGGTGCATTGCTCACAACCCCCGGAACACACACGCTTTCCTTCCTGCACGTTTCTCATTCTAGTGCAGACCAGCCAGTACTAAGAGGCCAAGAACGCTTCCTAGAGCTCAAGGACCACACATAATAAGGCTACTTGGATTCAGCTGCATGCCAACCTGTGGCATGATAGAAGAGGAACGTTAGCTTGAGGCTAGTGGACAAATGGGTTCGCCAATTCACTGAAGATTTCCGAAGAATGAGTACCTACCAAAGAATGGCAATCCTCAAGTTTCCTTCCTAGAAACTCACTTGTCATCACAAAGGCAATTGTGCTATGAAGAGAACATGTGCAACTACAGTGTTTCTCAGGAGAATTGAGCACGCAACTCCCTAGATCCCAATGAAGAAAATAAAGATTTCCTTCGAGCCGTATTTTGAAAAGAGACCACAGAGCATTGACCCTGCTGTTTCTTTCTCTGATTGGTACCTCCAAGGTGCTTTAGAAGGGAGACACTTGAGTTGTTTCAACTTACCAGATTCTAGAGGTTTAACAAAAGAAGCCCTACACCTTCCAAGACTCAGCATCGAGCTCTTCCCAATGGTGCACTGCTCACAAATCCCCAAACACACAGGCCATTCTTCTTGTACGTTTCTCATCCTAGTGCAGCCCCACCAGTACTTTGAGACCTGGAATGATTCCTAGAGCTCAAGAACCACACTGAATAAGGCTACATGGATTCAGCTGCATGCCAACCTGTGGCATGATTCAAGAGCAACGTTACCTTGCGGCTAGTGGTCAAACGGGTTCGCCAATTCACTGTAGATCACTGAAGGATGAGCACATACCAAAGAATGGCAACCTCCAAGTTTCTTTCTTGGAAAATCACTTGTCCTCACAAATACCATTGTGCGATGAAGAAAAGGTGGGCTACAACAGAGTTTACCAGGTAACACTGAGGCTGCAACTCTCAACTTTCTAATGAGGAAAATACAATTTTCCAGGAAGCCTCAATTTCCAGGGGGACCAAACAGCATATTCCTCTGGAGTTTCTGGCTCTCTTATTGCACATCCAGTGGACACAATGGAGCATGACCTTAGTAACCATTGCCATGCTGGGAGTCGTGATGGTGGTGTAAGGATATCAAGGTGAAGGCTTAGTGAGGCCTAGGTGGCAATTTTTCTCGGGAATAACTATCAGTTAAGGGAAACCCTGTAATTATTGAAACTGGACATGAAGTCTAGTTGCTGCTTGAGGTATACCGACTTCACGGTTTAGTTCCTAGAAGCAATCGTAAGCTAATTGTGTTTTTCAGTGCAGCTCAGGTTTCCTGAGGAATGCAGACACGCTTTGCATGAAGGAAGGCACGGAACGTTGATAACTGTGTTGCTTTCCAGCCATCGCAAGCTAGGGGTGTAACCAACGAAGCCCTTCACTGCCCATCACTTGGCATCTAGATGTTCCCAACCGTAGATTGCTCACAACTTCCCGAAGACACAGGCGGTCCTTTTAGTACGTTTCAAAACCTAGGGCAGACCAGCGAGTCAAAAGAGAACTGATATGATTCCTAGAGTTCAAGAACCACAGGGACTAAGGCTGCATGGAATCTGTGGCATGCCTGCCCCTGTCATGAGAAAACCTGAACGTTAACTTGAGGCTAGAGGTCCCATGTGTTTGGTTCATTCCCTGAAGATTACCGAGGGATGAGCAACTACCAAGGAATGGCAACCTCCAAGGTTCTATCCTAGAAACTCACGTCATCACAAAGGCAATTGTGTTATGAAGGGAAGATGTGCAAGTACAGTGTTTCTCAGGGAGAATTGAGCCTGCAACTCTCTAAATCTCAAGGAGGTAAATAAAGTTTCCCTTCCAGCCTTATTTTCAAAAGGGACCACAGAGCATTGAACCTGCTGTTTCTTTCTCTGTTTTGTACCTGCAAGGTGATTTAGAAGGGAGATACTTGAGTTGTTTCAGCGTACCACATTCTAGAGGTTTAACAGAAGAAGCCTTTCACTGCCCCTGACTTGGCATCTAGCTGTTCCCAACGGTGCCTTACTCACAAATCCTTGAACACACAGGCCGTCCTTTTTGTACGTTTCGGGTCTGGTGCAGACCCCTGAGTCCTAGGAGACTTCGAATGTTTCCTAGTGCCCAAGAACCACACTGAATAAGGCTACATGGATTCTGCTGCATGCCAACCTGTGGGATGATACAAGAGGAGCCTTAGCTTGAGGCTAGTGATCAAATGGCGTCGCCAATTCACTGAAGATTACCGAAGGATGAGCACCTACCAAAGAATGGCAACCTCCAAGATTTTTCCTAGAAACTCACTTGTCATCACAAAGGCAAATGTGCTATGAAGAGAACATGTGCAACTACAGTGTTTCTCAGGAGAGTTCAGCCCACAACTCTCTAAATCCCAAGGAGGTAAATAAAGTCTCCCTTCATGCCTTATTTTCAAAAGGGACCACAGAGCACTGCCCCTGCTCTTTCTTTCTCTGGTTTGTACCTCCAATGTGCTTTAGAAGGGAGATCCTTGAGTTCATTCAACTTACCACATTCTAGAGGTTTAAGGAAAGAGGCCCTTCACAGCCCATGACTCGTCATCTAGCTGTTCCCAACGGTGCATTGCTCACAACTCCCCGAACTCACAGGCCTTTCTTCTTGTAGGTTTCTCATCCTACTGCAGACCGGCCAGTATTGAGACCTGGAATGATTCCTAGAGTCCAAGAACAACACTGAATAAGGCTCCATGGATTCTGCCACACGCCAACGTGTGTTAGGAGACAAGAGGAACGTTTGCTTGAGGCTAGTGGTCAAATAGGGTCGCCAATTCACTGTATATTACTGAAGGATGAGCACATACCAAGGAATGGCAACCTCCAAGTTTTTTTTTCTTGGAAAATCCCTTGTCCTCACAAAGGGAATTGTGCTATGCAGAGAACATGTGCAACTACAATGTTTCTCAGGGAGAATTGAGCCTGCGACTCTTCAAATCCCAAAGAGGTAAATAAACTTTCCCTTCATGCCTTGCTTTCAAAAGGGACCACAGAGCATTGACCCTGCTGTTTCTTCCTCTATTTTGTTCCTCCAAGGTTCGTTAGAAGGGAGATACTTGAGTTGTTTCAACTTACCACATTCTAGAGGTTTAACAGAAAAAGCCTTTCACTGCCCTTTCTTGGCGTAGAGTTGTCATCAACTGAACGTTGCTCACAAGTTCCAGAAGAGACTGGCAGCCCCTCGTGAATATCGTGGATCCTAGTGCACACCCGCCTTTCCTAAGACACCAGAAATGTCTCCTACAGTTCCAGTACTGCTTTGCCAAACGCTGCATTGAACCTGCTGCCTGCCTACCATTGTGACGAGAAAAACAGAACGTTAGGTTGAGGCCATTCGTCGCATGTGGTTGGCCTATTCACTAACAACTGCTGAAGGAGGAGCACGTAGCAGGAATTGAAAGGAAACCTTTGTTTCATGGAAAATCACTTGCCTGAAAAGGCAATTCTGCAGTGAAGAGACGATGGGCCACTACACTGTTTATCGGGTAACACGGAGGCCGCAAGTGTCGACATTCCAATGTGGAAAATAAACTTCCCATGAAGCCTCAATCTCCAAAGGGAGAGCACAGCTTCTTATGCTGCAGTTTCTGAGTACTTATTGGACGTTCAAGTTACCAACTAAACCCTTTTGTGAGTAAACTTTGCAATACAGGCAGTCGTGAATGTGGTCAAAGTATTACAGGGTCATCGGTGAGTGAGGCCTGGGTGTACAATGTATCTCCGGAATAACTAGCTTTCAAGGGAAACCCTGTAATTTTTCAGGCTGCACTTAAAGTCCACTGGCTGCTGGGCGTAGTTTCCATCACGTGTGAGTTCCCAGAAGGAGGGGTAGGATCATATTATTTTTTGTGTGCTCACGGATAGGCAGAAAAGCAGGCACTTTTGGCATGAAGGATTGAACAGAACGCTGATAGCCAGGTGTTTTCAAGCTGTCGCAATCTAGGTGTTTATCCAGGGAAACCCTACACTGCCCATTACTCAGCACCTAGCTCTTCCAAACGGTGCATTGCTCACAACCCCCGGAACACACACGCTTTCCTTCCTGCACGTTTCTCATTCTAGTGCAGACCAGCCAGTACTAAGAGGCCAGGAACGCTTCCTAGAGCTCAAGGACCACACATAATAAGGCTACTTGGATTCAGCTGCATGCCAACCTGTGGCATGATAGAAGAGGAACGTTAGCTTGAGGCTAGTGGACAAATGGGTTCGCCAATTCACTGAAGATTTCCGAAGAATGAGTACCTACCAAAGAATGGCAATCCTCAAGTTTCCTTCCTAGAAACTCACTTGTCATCACAAAGGCAATTGTGCTATGAAGAGAACATGTGCAACTACAGTGTTTCTCAGAAGAATTGAGCACGCAACTCCCTAGATCCCAATGAAGAAAATAAAGATTTCCTTCGAGCCGTATTTTCAAAAGAGACCACAGAGCATTGACCCTGCTGTTTCTTTCTCTGATTGGTACCTCGAAGGTGCTTTAGAAGGGAGACACTTGAGTTGTTTCAACTTACCAGATTCTAGAGGTTTAACAAAAGAAGCCCTACACCTTCCAAGACTCAGCATCGAGCTCTTCCCAATGGTGCACTGCTCACAAATCCCCAAACACACAGGCCATTCTTCTTGTACGTTTCTCATCCTAGTGCAGCCCCACCAGTACTTTGAGACCTGGAATGATTCCTAGAGCTCAAGAACCACACTGAATAAGGCTACATGGATTCAGCTGCATGCCAACCTGTGGCATGATTCAAGAGCAACGTTACCTTGCGGCTAGTGGTCAAACGGGTTCGCCAATTCACTGTAGATCACTGAAGGATGAGCACATACCAAAGAATGGCAACCTCCAAGTTTCTTTCTTGGAAAATCACTTGTCCTCACAAATACCATTGTGCGATGAAGAAAAGGTGGCCTACAACAGAGTTTACCAGGTAACACTGAGGCTGCAACTCTCAACTTTCTAATGAGGAAAATACAATTTTCCAGGAAGCCTCAATTTCCAGGGGGACCAAACAGCATATTCCTCTGGAGTTTCTGGCTCTCTTATTGCACATCCAGTGGACACAATGGAGCATGAAATTAGTAACCATTGCCATGCTGGGAGTCGTGATGGTGGTGTAAGGATATCAAGGTGAAGGCTTAGTGAGGCCTAGGTGGCAATTTTTCTCGGGAATAACTATCAGTTAAGGGAAACCCTGTAATTATTGAAACTGGACATGAAGTCTAGTTGCTGCTTGAGGTATACCGACTTCACGGTTTAGTTCCTAGAAGCAATCGTAGGCTAATTGTGTTTTTCAGTGCAGCTCAGGTTTCCTGAGGAATGCAGACACGCTTTGCATGAAGGAAGGCACGGAACGTTGAAAACTGTGTTGCTTTCCAGCCATCGCAAGCTAGGGGTGGAACCAACGAAGCCCTTCACTGCCCATCACTTGGCATCTAGATGTTCCCAACCGTAGATTGCTCACAACTTCGCGAAGACACAGGCGGTCCTTTTAGTACGTTTCAAAACCTAGGGCAGACCAGCGAGTCAAAAGAGAACTGATATGATTCCTAGAGTTCAAGAACCACAGGGACTAAGGCTGCATGGAATCTGTGGCATGCCTGCCCCTGTCATGAGAAAACCTGAACGTTAACTTGAGGCTAGAGGTCCCATGTGTTTGGTTCATTCCCTGAAGATTACCGAGGGATGAGCAACTACCAAGGAATGGCAACCTCCAAGGTTCTATCCTAGAAACTCACGTCATCACAAAGGCAATTGTGTTATGAAGGGAAGATGTGCAAGTACAGTGTTTCTCAGGGAGAATTGAGCCTGCAACTCTCTAAATCTCAAGGAGGTAAATAAAGTTTCCCTTCCAGCCTTATTTTCAAAAGGGACCACAGAGCATTGAACCTGCTGTTTCTTTCTCTGTTTTGTACCTGCAAGGTGATTTAGAAGGGAGATACTTGAGTTGTTTCAGCGTACCACATTCTAGAGGTTTAACAAAAGAAGCCTTTCACTGCCCCTGACTTGGCATCTAGCTGTTCCCAACGGTGCCTTACTCACAAATCCTTGAACACACAGGCCGTCCTTTTTGTACGTTTCGGGTCTGGTGCAGACCCCTGAGTCCTAGGAGACTTCGAATGTTTCCTAGTGCCCAAGAACCACACTGAATAAGGCTACATGGATTCTGCTGCATGCCAACCTGTGGGATGATACAAGCGGAGCCTTAGCTTGAGGCTAGTGATCAAATGGCGTCGCCAATTCACTGAAGATTACCGAAGGATGAGCACCTACCAAAGAATGGCAACCTCCAAGATTTTTCCTAGAAACTCACTTGTCATCACAAAGGCAAATGTGCTATGAAGAGAACATGTGCAACTACAGTGTTTCTCAGGAGAGTTCAGCCCACAACTCTCTAAATCCCAAGGAGGTAAATAAAGTCTCCTTTCATGCCTTATTTTCAAAAGGGACCACAGAGCACTGCCCCTGCTCTTTCTTTCTCTGGTTTGTACCTCCAATGTGCTTTAGAAGGGAGATCCTTGAGTTCATTCAACTTACCACATTCTAGAGGTTTAAGGAAAGAGGCCCTTCACAGCCCATGACTCGTCATCTAGCTGTTCCCAACGGTGCATTGCTCACAACTCCCCGAACTCACAGGCCTTTCTTCTTGTAGGTTTCTCATCCTACTGCAGACCGGCCAGTATTGAGACCTGGAATGATTCCTAGAGTCCAAGAACAACACTGAATAAGGCTACATGGATTCTGCCACACGCCAACGTGTGTTAGGAGACAAGAGGAACGTTTGCTTGAGGCTAGTGGTCAAATAGGGTCGCCAATTCACTGTATATTACTGAAGGATGAGCACATACCAAGGAATGGCAACCTCCAAGTTTTTTTTTCTTGGAAAATCCCTTGTCCTCACAAAGGGAATTGTGCTATGCAGAGAACATGTGCAACTACAATGTTTCTCAGGGAGAATTGAGCCTGCGACTCTTCAAATCCCAAAGAGGTAAATAAACTTTCCCTTCATGCCTTGCTTTCAAAAGGGACCACAGAGCATTGACCCTGCTGTTTCTTCCTCTATTTTGTTCCTCCAAGGTTCGTTAGAAGGGAGATACTTGAGTTGTTTCAACTTACCACATTCTAGAGGTTTAACAGAAAAAGCCTTTCACTGCCCTTTCTTGGCGTAGAGTTGTCATCAACTGAACGTTGCTCACAAGTTCCAGAAGAGACTGGCAGCCCCTCGTGAATATCGTGGATCCTAGTGCACACCCGCCTTTCCTAAGACACCAGAAATGTCTCCTACAGTTCCAGTACTGCTTTGCCAAACGCTGCATTGAACCTGCTGCCTGCCTACCATTGTGACGAGAAAAACAGAACGTTAGGTTGAGGCCAGTCGTCGCATGTGGTTGGCCTATTCACTAACAACTGCTGAAGGAGGAGCACGTAGCAGGAATTGAAAGGAAACCTTTGTTTCATGGAAAATCACTTGCCTGAAAAGGCAATTCTGCAGTGAAGAGACGATGGGCCACTACACTGTTTATCGGGTAACACGGAGGCCGCAAGTGTCGACATTCCAATGTGGAAAATAAACTTCCCATGAAGCCTCAATCTCCAAAGGGAGAGCACAGCTTCTTATGCTGCAGTTTCTGAGTACTTATTGGACGTTCAAGTTACCAACTAAACCCTTTTGTGAGTAAACTTTGCAATACAGGCAGTCGTGAATGTGGTCAAAGTATTACAGGGTCATCGGTGAGTGAGGCCTGGGTGTACAATGTATCTCCGGAATAACTAGCTTTCAAGGGAAACCCTGTAATTTTTCAGGCTGCACTTAAAGTCCACTGGCTGCTGGGCGTAGTTTCCATCACGTGTGAGTTCCCAGAAGGAGGGGTAGGATCATATTATTTTTTGTGTGCTCACGGATAGGCAGAAAAGCAGACACTTTTGGCATGAAGGATTGAACAGAACGCTGATAGCCAGGTGTTTTCAAGCTGTCGTAATCTAGGTGTTTATCCAGGGAAACCCTACACTGCCCATTACTCAGCACCTAGCTCTTCCAAACGGTGCATTGCTCACAACCCCCGGAACACACACGCTTTCCTTCCTGCACGTTTCTCATTCTAGTGCAGACCAGCCAGTACTAAGAGGCCAGGAACGCTTCCTAGAGCTCAAGGACCACACATAATAAGGCTACTTGGATTCAGCTGCATGCCAACCTGTGGCATGATAGAAGAGGAACGTTAGCTTGAGGCTAGTGGACAAATGGGTTCGCCAATTCACTGAAGATTTCCGAAGAATGAGTACCTACCAAAGAATGGCAATCCTCAAGTTTCCTTCCTAGAAACTCACTTGTCATCACAAAGGCAATTGTGCTATGAAGAGAACATGTGCAACTACAGTGTTTCTCAGAAGAATTGAGCAGGCAACTCCCTAGATCCCAATGAAGAAAATAAAGATTTCCTTCGAGCCGTATTTTCAAAAGAGACCACAGAGCATTGACCCTGCTGTTTCTTTCTCTGATTGGTACCTCCAAGGTGCTTTAGAAGGGAGACACTTGAGTTGTTTCAACTTACCAGATTCTAGAGGTTTAACAAAAGAAGCCCTACACCTTCCAAGACTCAGCATCGAGCTCTTCCCAATGGTGCACTGCTCACAAATCCCCAAACACACAGGCCATTCTTCTTGTACGTTTCTCATCCTAGTGCAGCCCCACCAGTACTTTGAGACCTGGAATGATTCCTAGAGCTCAAGAACCACACTGAATAAGGCTACATGGATTCAGCTGCATGCCAACCTGTGGCATGATTCAAGAGCAACGTTACCTTGCGGCTAGTGGTCAAACGGGTTCGCCAATTCACTGTAGATCACTGAAGGATGAGCACATACCAAAGAATGGCAACCTCCAAGTTTCTTTCTTGGAAAATCACTTGTCCTCACAAATACCATTGTGCGATGAAGAAAAGGTGGCCTACAACAGAGTTTACCAGGTAACACTGAGGCTGCAACTCTCAACTTTCTAATGAGGAAAATACAATTTTCCAGGAAGCCTCAATTTCCAGGGGGACCAAACAGCATATTCCTCTGGAGTTTCTGGCTCTCTTATTGCACATCCAGTGGACACAATGGAGCATGAAATTAGTAACCATTGCCATGCTGGGAGTCGTGATGGTGGTGTAAGGATATCAAGGTGAAGGCTTAGTGAGGCCTAGGTGGCAATTTTTCTCGGGAATAACTATCAGTTAAGGGAAACCCTGTAATTATTGAAACTGGACATGAAGTCTAGTTGCTGCTTGAGGTATACCGACTTCACGGTTTAGTTCCTAGAAGCAATCGTAGGCTAATTGTGTTTTTCAGTGCAGCTCAGGTTTCCTGAGGAATGCAGACACGCTTTGCATGAAGGAAGGCACGGAACGTTGAAAACTGTGTTGCTTTCCAGCCATCGCAAGCTAGGGGTGGAACCAACGAAGCCCTTCACTGCCCATCACTTGGCATCTAGATGTTCCCAACCGTAGATTGCTCACAACTTCGCGAAGACACAGGCGGTCCTTTTAGTACGTTTCAAAACCTAGGGCAGACCAGCGAGTCAAAAGAGAACTGATATGATTCCTAGAGTTCAAGAACCACAGGGACTAAGGCTGCATGGAATCTGTGGCATGCCTGCCCCTGTCATGAGAAAACCTGAACGTGAACTTGAGGCTAGAGGTCCCATGTGTTTGGTTCATTCCCTGAAGATTACCGAGGGATGAGCAACTACCAAGGAATGGCAACCTCCAAGGTTCTATCCTAGAAACTCACGTCATCACAAAGGCAATTGTGTTATGAAGGGAAGATGTGCAAGTACAGTGTTTCTCAGGGAGAATTGAGCCTGCAACTCTCTAAATCTCAAGGAGGTAAATAAAGTTTCCCTTCCAGCCTTATTTTCAAAAGGGACCACAGAGCATTGAACCTGCTGTTTCTTTCTCTGTTTTGTACCTGCAAGGTGATTTAGAAGGGAGATACTTGAGTTGTTTCAGCGTACCACATTCTAGAGGTTTAACAAAAGAAGCCTTTCACTGCCCCTGACTTGGCATCTAGCTGTTCCCAACGGTGCCTTACTCACAAATCCTTGAACACACAGGCCGTCCTTTTTGTACGTTTCGGGTCTGGTGCAGACCCCTGAGTCCTAGGAGACTTCGAATGTTTCCTAGTGCCCAAGAACCACACTGAATAAGGCTACATGGATTCTGCTGCATGCCAACCTGTGGGATGATACAAGCGGAGCCTTAGCTTGAGGCTAGTGATCAAATGGCGTCGCCAATTCACTGAAGATTACCGAAGGATGAGCACCTACCAAAGAATGGCAACCTCCAAGATTTTTCCTAGAAACTCACTTGTCATCACAAAGGCAAATGTGCTATGAAGAGAACATGTGCAACTACAGTGTTTCTCAGGAGAGTTCAGCCCACAACTCTCTAAATCCCAAGGAGGTAAATAAAGTCTCCTTTCATGCCTTATTTTCAAAAGGGACCACAGAGCACTGCCCCTGCTCTTTCTTTCTCTGGTTTGTACCTCCAATGTGCTTTAGAAGGGAGATCCTTGAGTTCATTCAACTTACCACATTCTAGAGGTTTAAGGAAAGAGGCCCTTCACAGCCCATGACTCGTCATCTAGCTGTTCCCAACGGTGCATTGCTCACAACTCCCCGAACTCACAGGCCTTTCTTCTTGTAGGTTTCTCATCCTACTGCAGACCGGCCAGTATTGAGACCTGGAATGATTCCTAGAGTCCAAGAACAACACTGAATAAGGCTACATGGATTCTGCCACACGCCAACGTGTGTTAGGAGACAAGAGGAACGTTTGCTTGAGGCTAGTGGTCAAATAGGGTCGCCAATTCACTGTATATTACTGAAGGATGAGCACATACCAAGGAATGGCAACCTCCAAGTTTTTTTTTCTTGGAAAATCCCTTGTCCTCACAAAGGGAATTGTGCTATGCAGAGAACATGTGCAACTACAATGTTTCTCAGGGAGAATTGAGCCTGCGACTCTTCAAATCCCAAAGAGGTAAATAAACTTTCCCTTCATGCCTTGCTTTCAAAAGGGACCACAGAGCATTGACCCTGCTGTTTCTTCCTCTATTTTGTTCCTCCAAGGTTCGTTAGAAGGGAGATACTTGAGTTGTTTCAACTTACCACATTCTAGAGGTTTAACAGAAAAAGCCTTTCACTGCCCTTTCTTGTCGTAGAGTTGTCATCAACTGAACGTTGCTCACAAGTTCCAGAAGAGACTGGCAGCCCCTCGTGAATATCGTGGATCCTAGTGCACACCCGCCTTTCCTAAGACACCAGAAATGTCTCCTACAGTTCCAGTACTGCTTTGCCAAACGCTGCATTGAACCTGCTGCCTGCCTACCATTGTGACGAGAAAAACAGAACGTTAGGTTGAGGCCATTCGTCGCATGTGGTTGGCCTATTCACTAACAACTGCTGAAGGAGGAGCACGTAGCAGGAATTGAAAGGAAACCTTTGTTTCATGGAAAATCACTTGCCTGAAAAGGCAATTCTGCAGTGAAGAGACGATGGGCCACTACACTGTTTATCGGGTAACACGGAGGCCGCAAGTGTCGACATTCCAATGTGGAAAATAAACTTCCCATGAAGCCTCAATCTCCAAAGGGAGAGCACAGCTTCTTATGCTGCAGTTTCTGAGTACTTATTGGACGTTCAAGTTACCAACTAAACCCTTTTGTGAGTAAACTTTGCAATACAGGCAGTCGTGAATGTGGTCAAAGTATTACAGGGTCATCGGTGAGTGAGGCCTGGGTGTACAATGTATCTCCGGAATAACTAGCTTTCAAGGGAAACCCTGTAATTTTTCAGGCTGCACTTAAAGTCCACTGGCTGCTGGGCGTAGTTTCCATCACGTGTGAGTTCCCAGAAGGAGGGGTAGGATCATATTATTTTTTGTGTGCTCACGGATAGGCAGAAAAGCAGACACTTTTGGCATGAAGGATTGAACAGAACGCTGATAGCCAGGTGTTTTCAAGCTGTCGTAATCTAGGTGTTTATCCAGGGAAACCCTACACTGCCCATTACTCAGCACCTAGCTCTTCCAAACGGTGCATTGCTCACAACCCCCGGAACACACACGCTTTCCTTCCTGCACGTTTCTCATTCTAGTGCAGACCAGCCAGTACTAAGAGGCCAGGAACGCTTCCTAGAGCTCAAGGACCACACATAATAAGGCTACTTGGATTCAGCTGCATGCCAACCTGTGGCATGATAGAAGAGGAACGTTAGCTTGAGGCTAGTGGACAAATGGGTTCGCCAATTCACTGAAGATTTCCGAAGAATGAGTACCTACCAAAGAATGGCAATCCTCAAGTTTCCTTCCTAGAAACTCACTTGTCATCACAAAGGCAATTGTGCTATGAAGAGAACATGTGCAACTACAGTGTTTCTCAGAAGAATTGAGCAGGCAACTCCCTAGATCCCAATGAAGAAAATAAAGATTTCCTTCGAGCCGTATTTTCAAAAGAGACCACAGAGCATTGACCCTGCTGTTTCTTTCTCTGATTGGTACCTCCAAGGTGCTTTAGAAGGGAGACACTTGAGTTGTTTCAACTTACCAGATTCTAGAGGTTTAACAAAAGAAGCCCTACACCTTCCAAGACTCAGCATCGAGCTCTTCCCAATGGTGCACTGCTCACAAATCCCCAAACACACAGGCCATTCTTCTTGTACGTTTCTCATCCTAGTGCAGCCCCACCAGTACTTTGAGACCTGGAATGATTCCTAGAGCTCAAGAACCACACTGAATAAGGCTACATGGATTCAGCTGCATGCCAACCTGTGGCATGATTCAAGAGCAACGTTACCTTGCGGCTAGTGGTCAAACGGGTTCGCCAATTCACTGTAGATCACTGAAGGATGAGCACATACCAAAGAATGGCAACCTCCAAGTTTCTTTCTTGGAAAATCACTTGTCCTCACAAATACCATTGTGCGATGAAGAAAAGGTGGCCTACAACAGAGTTTACCAGGTAACACTGAGGCTGCAACTCTCAACTTTCTAATGAGGAAAATACAATTTTCCAGGAAGCCTCAATTTCCAGGGGGACCAAACAGCATATTCCTCTGGAGTTTCTGGCTCTCTTATTGCACATCCAGTGGACACAATGGAGCATGAAATTAGTAACCATTGCCATGCTGGGAGTCGTGATGGTGGTGTAAGGATATCAAGGTGAAGGCTTAGTGAGGCCTAGGTGGCAATTTTTCTCGGGAATAACTATCAGTTAAGGGAAACCCTGTAATTATTGAAACTGGACATGAAGTCTAGTTGCTGCTTGAGGTATACCGACTTCACGGTTTAGTTCCTAGAAGCAATCGTAGGCTAATTGTGTTTTTCAGTGCAGCTCAGGTTTCCTGAGGAATGCAGACACGCTTTGCATGAAGGAAGGCACGGAACGTTGAAAACTGTGTTGCTTTCCAGCCATCGCAAGCTAGGGGTGGAACCAACGAAGCCCTTCACTGCCCATCACTTGGCATCTAGATGTTCCCAACCGTAGATTGCTCACAACTTCGCGAAGACACAGGCGGTCCTTTTAGTACGTTTCAAAACCTAGGGCAGACCAGCGAGTCAAAAGAGAACTGATATGATTCCTAGAGTTCAAGAACCACAGGGACTAAGGCTGCATGGAATCTGTGGCATGCCTGCCCCTGTCATGAGAAAACCTGAACGTGAACTTGAGGCTAGAGGTCCCACGTGTTTGGTTCATTCCCTGAAGATTACCGAGGGATGAGCAACTACCAAGGAATGGCAACCTCCAAGGTTCTATCCTAGAAACTCACGTCATCACAAAGGCAATTGTGTTATGAAGGGAAGATGTGCAAGTACAGTGTTTCTCAGGGAGAATTGAGCCTGCAACTCTCTAAATCTCAAGGAGGTAAATAAAGTTTCCCTTCCAGCCTTATTTTCAAAAGGGACCACAGAGCATTGAACCTGCTGTTTCTTTCTCTGTTTTGTACCTGCAAGGTGATTTAGAAGGGAGATACTTGAGTTGTTTCAGCGTACCACATTCTAGAGGTTTAACAAAAGAAGCCTTTCACTGCCCCTGACTTGGCATCTAGCTGTTCCCAACGGTGCCTTACTCACAAATCCTTGAACACACAGGCCGTCCTTTTTGTACGTTTCGGGTCTGGTGCAGACCCCTGAGTCCTAGGAGACTTCGAATGTTTCCTAGTGCCCAAGAACCACACTGAATAAGGCTACATGGATTCTGCTGCATGCCAACCTGTGGGATGATACAAGCGGAGCCTTAGCTTGAGGCTAGTGATCAAATGGCGTCGCCAATTCACTGAAGATTACCGAAGGATGAGCACCTACCAAAGAATGGCAACCTCCAAGATTTTTCCTAGAAACTCACTTGTCATCACAAAGGCAAATGTGCTATGAAGAGAACATGTGCAACTACAGTGTTTCTCAGGAGAGTTCAGCCCACAACTCTCTAAATCCCAAGGAGGTAAATAAAGTCTCCTTTCATGCCTTATTTTCAAAAGGGACCACAGAGCACTGCCCCTGCTCTTTCTTTCTCTGGTTTGTACCTCCAATGTGCTTTAGAAGGGAGATCCTTGAGTTCATTCAACTTACCACATTCTAGAGGTTTAAGGAAAGAGGCCCTTCACAGCCCATGACTCGTCATCTAGCTGTTCCCAACGGTGCATTGCTCACAACTCCCCGAACTCACAGGCCTTTCTTCTTGTAGGTTTCTCATCCTACTGCAGACCGGCCAGTATTGAGACCTGGAATGATTCCTAGAGTCCAAGAACAACACTGAATAAGGCTACATGGATTCTGCCACACGCCAACGTGTGTTAGGAGACAAGAGGAACGTTTGCTTGAGGCTAGTGGTCAAATAGGGTCGCCAATTCACTGTATATTACTGAAGGATGAGCACATACCAAGGAATGGCAACCTCCAAGTTTTTTTTTCTTGGAAAATCCCTTGTCCTCACAAAGGGAATTGTGCTATGCAGAGAACATGTGCAACTACAATGTTTCTCAGGGAGAATTGAGCCTGCGACTCTTCAAATCCCAAAGAGGTAAATAAACTTTCCCTTCATGCCTTGCTTTCAAAAGGGACCACAGAGCATTGACCCTGCTGTTTCTTCCTCTATTTTGTTCCTCCAAGGTTCGTTAGAAGGGAGATACTTGAGTTGTTTCAACTTACCACATTCTAGAGGTTTAACAGAAAAAGCCTTTCACTGCCCTTTCTTGGCGTAGAGTTGTCATCAACTGAACGTTGCTCACAAGTTCCAGAAGAGACTGGCAGCCCCTCGTGAATATCGTGGATCCTAGTGCACACCCGCCTTTCCTAAGACACCAGAAATGTCTCCTACAGTTCCAGTACTGCTTTGCCAAACGCTGCATTGAACCTGCTGCCTGCCTACCATTGTGACGAGAAAAACAGAACGTTAGGTTGAGGCCAGTCGTCGCATGTGGTTGGCCTATTCACTAACAACTGCTGAAGGAGGAGCACGTAGCAGGAATTGAAAGGAAACCTTTGTTTCATGGAAAATCACTTGCCTGAAAAGGCAATTCTGCAGTGAAGAGACGATGGGCCACTACACTGTTTATCGGGTAACACGGAGGCCGCAAGTGTCGACATTCCAATGTGGAAAATAAACTTCCCATGAAGCCTCAATCTCCAAAGGGAGAGCACAGCTTCTTATGCTGCAGTTTCTGAGTACTTATTGGACGTTCAAGTTACCAACTAAACCCTTTTGTGAGTAAACTTTGCAATACAGGCAGTCGTGAATGTGGTCAAAGTATTACAGGGTCATCGGTGAGTGAGGCCTGGGTGTACAATGTATCTCCGGAATAACTAGCTTTCAAGGGAAACCCTGTAATTTTTCAGGCTGCACTTAAAGTCCACTGGCTGCTGGGCGTAGTTTCCATCACGTGTGAGTTCCCAGAAGGAGGGGTAGGATCATATTATTTTTTGTGTGCTCACGGATAGGCAGAAAAGCAGACACTTTTGGCATGAAGGATTGAACAGAACGCTGATAGCCAGGTGTTTTCAAGCTGTCGTAATCTAGGTGTTTATCCAGGGAAACCCTACACTGCCCATTACTCAGCACCTAGCTCTTCCAAACGGTGCATTGCTCACAACCCCCGGAACACACACGCTTTCCTTCCTGCACGTTTCTCATTCTAGTGCAGACCAGCCAGTACTAAGAGGCCAGGAACGCTTCCTAGAGCTCAAGGACCACACATAATAAGGCTACTTGGATTCAGCTGCATGCCAACCTGTGGCATGATAGAAGAGGAACGTTAGCTTGAGGCTAGTGGACAAATGGGTTCGCCAATTCACTGAAGATTTCCGAAGAATGAGTACCTACCAAAGAATGGCAATCCTCAAGTTTCCTTCCTAGAAACTCACTTGTCATCACAAAGGCAATTGTGCTATGAAGAGAACATGTGCAACTACAGTGTTTCTCAGAAGAATTGAGCAGGCAACTCCCTAGATCCCAATGAAGAAAATAAAGATTTCCTTCGAGCCGTATTTTCAAAAGAGACCACAGAGCATTGACCCTGCTGTTTCTTTCTCTGATTGGTACCTCCAAGGTGCTTTAGAAGGGAGACACTTGAGTTGTTTCAACTTACCAGATTCTAGAGGTTTAACAAAAGAAGCCCTACACCTTCCAAGACTCAGCATCGAGCTCTTCCCAATGGTGCACTGCTCACAAATCCCCAAACACACAGGCCATTCTTCTTGTACGTTTCTCATCCTAGTGCAGCCCCACCAGTACTTTGAGACCTGGAATGATTCCTAGAGCTCAAGAACCACACTGAATAAGGCTACATGGATTCAGCTGCATGCCAACCTGTGGCATGATTCAAGAGCAACGTTACCTTGCGGCTAGTGGTCAAACGGGTTCGCCAATTCACTGTAGATCACTGAAGGATGAGCACATACCAAAGAATGGCAACCTCCAAGTTTCTTTCTTGGAAAATCACTTGTCCTCACAAATACCATTGTGCGATGAAGAAAAGGTGGCCTACAACAGAGTTTACCAGGTAACACTGAGGCTGCAACTCTCAACTTTCTAATGAGGAAAATACAATTTTCCAGGAAGCCTCAATTTCCAGGGGGACCAAACAGCATATTCCTCTGGAGTTTCTGGCTCTCTTATTGCACATCCAGTGGACACAATGGAGCATGAAATTAGTAACCATTGCCATGCTGGGAGTCGTGATGGTGGTGTAAGGATATCAAGGTGAAGGCTTAGTGAGGCCTAGGTGGCAATTTTTCTCGGGAATAACTATCAGTTAAGGGAAACCCTGTAATTATTGAAACTGGACATGAAGTCTAGTTGCTGCTTGAGGTATACCGACTTCACGGTTTAGTTCCTAGAAGCAATCGTAGGCTAATTGTGTTTTTCAGTGCAGCTCAGGTTTCCTGAGGAATGCAGACACGCTTTGCATGAAGGAAGGCACGGAACGTTGAAAACTGTGTTGCTTTCCAGCCATCGCAAGCTAGGGGTGGAACCAACGAAGCCCTTCACTGCCCATCACTTGGCATCTAGATGTTCCCAACCGTAGATTGCTCACAACTTCGCGAAGACACAGGCGGTCCTTTTAGTACGTTTCAAAACCTAGGGCAGACCAGCGAGTCAAAAGAGAACTGATATGATTCCTAGAGTTCAAGAACCACAGGGACTAAGGCTGCATGGAATCTGTGGCATGCCTGCCCCTGTCATGAGAAAACCTGAACGTGAACTTGAGGCTAGAGGTCCCATGTGTTTGGTTCATTCCCTGAAGATTACCGAGGGATGAGCAACTACCAAGGAATGGCAACCTCCAAGGTTCTATCCTAGAAACTCACGTCATCACAAAGGCAATTGTGTTATGAAGGGAAGATGTGCAAGTACAGTGTTTCTCAGGGAGAATTGAGCCTGCAACTCTCTAAATCTCAAGGAGGTAAATAAAGTTTCCCTTCCAGCCTTATTTTCAAAAGGGACCACAGAGCATTGAACCTGCTGTTTCTTTCTCTGTTTTGTACCTGCAAGGTGATTTAGAAGGGAGATACTTGAGTTGTTTCAGCGTACCACATTCTAGAGGTTTAACAAAAGAAGCCTTTCACTGCCCCTGACTTGGCATCTAGCTGTTCCCAACGGTGCCTTACTCACAAATCCTTGAACACACAGGCCGTCCTTTTTGTACGTTTCGGGTCTGGTGCAGACCCCTGAGTCCTAGGAGACTTCGAATGTTTCCTAGTGCCCAAGAACCACACTGAATAAGGCTACATGGATTCTGCTGCATGCCAACCTGTGGGATGATACAAGCGGAGCCTTAGCTTGAGGCTAGTGATCAAATGGCGTCGCCAATTCACTGAAGATTACCGAAGGATGAGCACCTACCAAAGAATGGCAACCTCCAAGATTTTTCCTAGAAACTCACTTGTCATCACAAAGGCAAATGTGCTATGAAGAGAACATGTGCAACTACAGTGTTTCTCAGGAGAGTTCAGCCCACAACTCTCTAAATCCCAAGGAGGTAAATAAAGTCTCCTTTCATGCCTTATTTTCAAAAGGGACCACAGAGCACTGCCCCTGCTCTTTCTTTCTCTGGTTTGTACCTCCAATGTGCTTTAGAAGGGAGATCCTTGAGTTCATTCAACTTACCACATTCTAGAGGTTTAAGGAAAGAGGCCCTTCACAGCCCATGACTCGTCATCTAGCTGTTCCCAACGGTGCATTGCTCACAACTCCCCGAACTCACAGGCCTTTCTTCTTGTAGGTTTCTCATCCTACTGCAGACCGGCCAGTATTGAGACCTGGAATGATTCCTAGAGTCCAAGAACAACACTGAATAAGGCTACATGGATTCTGCCACACGCCAACGTGTGTTAGGAGACAAGAGGAACGTTTGCTTGAGGCTAGTGGTCAAATAGGGTCGCCAATTCACTGTATATTACTGAAGGATGAGCACATACCAAGGAATGGCAACCTCCAAGTTTTTTTTTCTTGGAAAATCCCTTGTCCTCACAAAGGGAATTGTGCTATGCAGAGAACATGTGCAACTACAATGTTTCTCAGGGAGAATTGAGCCTGCGACTCTTCAAATCCCAAAGAGGTAAATAAACTTTCCCTTCATGCCTTGCTTTCAAAAGGGACCACAGAGCATTGACCCTGCTGTTTCTTCCTCTATTTTGTTCCTCCAAGGTTCGTTAGAAGGGAGATACTTGAGTTGTTTCAACTTACCACATTCTAGAGGTTTAACAGAAAAAGCCTTTCACTGCCCTTTCTTGTCGTAGAGTTGTCATCAACTGAACGTTGCTCACAAGTTCCAGAAGAGACTGGCAGCCCCTCGTGAATATCGTGGATCCTAGTGCACACCCGCCTTTCCTAAGACACCAGAAATGTCTCCTACAGTTCCAGTACTGCTTTGCCAAACGCTGCATTGAACCTGCTGCCTGCCTACCATTGTGACGAGAAAAACAGAACGTTAGGTTGAGGCCATTCGTCGCATGTGGTTGGCCTATTCACTAACAACTGCTGAAGGAGGAGCACGTAGCAGGAATTGAAAGGAAACCTTTGTTTCATGGAAAATCACTTGCCTGAAAAGGCAATTCTGCAGTGAAGAGACGATGGGCCACTACACTGTTTATCGGGTAACACGGAGGCCGCAAGTGTCGACATTCCAATGTGGAAAATAAACTTCCCATGAAGCCTCAATCTCCAAAGGGAGAGCACAGCTTCTTATGCTGCAGTTTCTGAGTACTTATTGGACGTTCAAGTTACCAACTAAACCCTTTTGTGAGTAAACTTTGCAATACAGGCAGTCGTGAATGTGGTCAAAGTATTACAGGGTCATCGGTGAGTGAGGCCTGGGTGTACAATGTATCTCCGGAATAACTAGCTTTCAAGGGAAACCCTGTAATTTTTCAGGCTGCACTTAAAGTCCACTGGCTGCTGGGCGTAGTTTCCATCACGTGTGAGTTCCCAGAAGGAGGGGTAGGATCATATTATTTTTTGTGTGCTCACGGATAGGCAGAAAAGCAGACACTTTTGGCATGAAGGATTGAACAGAACGCTGATAGCCAGGTGTTTTCAAGCTGTCGTAATCTAGGTGTTTATCCAGGGAAACCCTACACTGCCCATTACTCAGCACCTAGCTCTTCCAAACGGTGCATTGCTCACAACCCCCGGAACACACACGCTTTCCTTCCTGCACGTTTCTCATTCTAGTGCAGACCAGCCAGTACTAAGAGGCCAGGAACGCTTCCTAGAGCTCAAGGACCACACATAATAAGGCTACTTGGATTCAGCTGCATGCCAACCTGTGGCATGATAGAAGAGGAACGTTAGCTTGAGGCTAGTGGACAAATGGGTTCGCCAATTCACTGAAGATTTCCGAAGAATGAGTACCTACCAAAGAATGGCAATCCTCAAGTTTCCTTCCTAGAAACTCACTTGTCATCACAAAGGCAATTGTGCTATGAAGAGAACATGTGCAACTACAGTGTTTCTCAGAAGAATTGAGCAGGCAACTCCCTAGATCCCAATGAAGAAAATAAAGATTTCCTTCGAGCCGTATTTTCAAAAGAGACCACAGAGCATTGACCCTGCTGTTTCTTTCTCTGATTGGTACCTCCAAGGTGCTTTAGAAGGGAGACACTTGAGTTGTTTCAACTTACCAGATTCTAGAGGTTTAACAAAAGAAGCCCTACACCTTCCAAGACTCAGCATCGAGCTCTTCCCAATGGTGCACTGCTCACAAATCCCCAAACACACAGGCCATTCTTCTTGTACGTTTCTCATCCTAGTGCAGCCCCACCAGTACTTTGAGACCTGGAATGATTCCTAGAGCTCAAGAACCACACTGAATAAGGCTACATGGATTCAGCTGCATGCCAACCTGTGGCATGATTCAAGAGCAACGTTACCTTGCGGCTAGTGGTCAAACGGGTTCGCCAATTCACTGTAGATCACTGAAGGATGAGCACATACCAAAGAATGGCAACCTCCAAGTTTCTTTCTTGGAAAATCACTTGTCCTCACAAATACCATTGTGCGATGAAGAAAAGGTGGCCTACAACAGAGTTTACCAGGTAACACTGAGGCTGCAACTCTCAACTTTCTAATGAGGAAAATACAATTTTCCAGGAAGCCTCAATTTCCAGGGGGACCAAACAGCATATTCCTCTGGAGTTTCTGGCTCTCTTATTGCACATCCAGTGGACACAATGGAGCATGAAATTAGTAACCATTGCCATGCTGGGAGTCGTGATGGTGGTGTAAGGATATCAAGGTGAAGGCTTAGTGAGGCCTAGGTGGCAATTTTTCTCGGGAATAACTATCAGTTAAGGGAAACCCTGTAATTATTGAAACTGGACATGAAGTCTAGTTGCTGCTTGAGGTATACCGACTTCACGGTTTAGTTCCTAGAAGCAATCGTAGGCTAATTGTGTTTTTCAGTGCAGCTCAGGTTTCCTGAGGAATGCAGACACGCTTTGCATGAAGGAAGGCACGGAACGTTGAAAACTGTGTTGCTTTCCAGCCATCGCAAGCTAGGGGTGGAACCAACGAAGCCCTTCACTGCCCATCACTTGGCATCTAGATGTTCCCAACCGTAGATTGCTCACAACTTCGCGAAGACACAGGCGGTCCTTTTAGTACGTTTCAAAACCTAGGGCAGACCAGCGAGTCAAAAGAGAACTGATATGATTCCTAGAGTTCAAGAACCACAGGGACTAAGGCTGCATGGAATCTGTGGCATGCCTGCCCCTGTCATGAGAAAACCTGAACGTGAACTTGAGGCTAGAGGTCCCACGTGTTTGGTTCATTCCCTGAAGATTACCGAGGGATGAGCAACTACCAAGGAATGGCAACCTCCAAGGTTCTATCCTAGAAACTCACGTCATCACAAAGGCAATTGTGTTATGAAGGGAAGATGTGCAAGTACAGTGTTTCTCAGGGAGAATTGAGCCTGCAACTCTCTAAATCTCAAGGAGGTAAATAAAGTTTCCCTTCCAGCCTTATTTTCAAAAGGGACCACAGAGCATTGAACCTGCTGTTTCTTTCTCTGTTTTGTACCTGCAAGGTGATTTAGAAGGGAGATACTTGAGTTGTTTCAGCGTACCACATTCTAGAGGTTTAACAAAAGAAGCCTTTCACTGCCCCTGACTTGGCATCTAGCTGTTCCCAACGGTGCCTTACTCACAAATCCTTGAACACACAGGCCGTCCTTTTTGTACGTTTCGGGTCTGGTGCAGACCCCTGAGTCCTAGGAGACTTCGAATGTTTCCTAGTGCCCAAGAACCACACTGAATAAGGCTACATGGATTCTGCTGCATGCCAACCTGTGGGATGATACAAGCGGAGCCTTAGCTTGAGGCTAGTGATCAAATGGCGTCGCCAATTCACTGAAGATTACCGAAGGATGAGCACCTACCAAAGAATGGCAACCTCCAAGATTTTTCCTAGAAACTCACTTGTCATCACAAAGGCAAATGTGCTATGAAGAGAACATGTGCAACTACAGTGTTTCTCAGGAGAGTTCAGCCCACAACTCTCTAAATCCCAAGGAGGTAAATAAAGTCTCCTTTCATGCCTTATTTTCAAAAGGGACCACAGAGCACTGCCCCTGCTCTTTCTTTCTCTGGTTTGTACCTCCAATGTGCTTTAGAAGGGAGATCCTTGAGTTCATTCAACTTACCACATTCTAGAGGTTTAAGGAAAGAGGCCCTTCACAGCCCATGACTCGTCATCTAGCTGTTCCCAACGGTGCATTGCTCACAACTCCCCGAACTCACAGGCCTTTCTTCTTGTAGGTTTCTCATCCTACTGCAGACCGGCCAGTATTGAGACCTGGAATGATTCCTAGAGTCCAAGAACAACACTGAATAAGGCTACATGGATTCTGCCACACGCCAACGTGTGTTAGGAGACAAGAGGAACGTTTGCTTGAGGCTAGTGGTCAAATAGGGTCGCCAATTCACTGTATATTACTGAAGGATGAGCACATACCAAGGAATGGCAACCTCCAAGTTTTTTTTTCTTGGAAAATCCCTTGTCCTCACAAAGGGAATTGTGCTATGCAGAGAACATGTGCAACTACAATGTTTCTCAGGGAGAATTGAGCCTGCGACTCTTCAAATCCCAAAGAGGTAAATAAACTTTCCCTTCATGCCTTGCTTTCAAAAGGGACCACAGAGCATTGACCCTGCTGTTTCTTCCTCTATTTTGTTCCTCCAAGGTTCGTTAGAAGGGAGATACTTGAGTTGTTTCAACTTACCACATTCTAGAGGTTTAACAGAAAAAGCCTTTCACTGCCCTTTCTTGTCGTAGAGTTGTCATCAACTGAACGTTGCTCACAAGTTCCAGAAGAGACTGGCAGCCCCTCGTGAATATCGTGGATCCTAGTGCACACCCGCCTTTCCTAAGACACCAGAAATGTCTCCTACAGTTCCAGTACTGCTTTGCCAAACGCTGCATTGAACCTGCTGCCTGCCTACCATTGTGACGAGAAAAACAGAACGTTAGGTTGAGGCCAGTCGTCGCATGTGGTTGGCCTATTCACTAACAACTGCTGAAGGAGGAGCACGTAGCAGGAATTGAAAGGAAACCTTTGTTTCATGGAAAATCACTTGCCTGAAAAGGCAATTCTGCAGTGAAGAGACGATGGGCCACTACACTGTTTATCGGGTAACACGGAGGCCGCAAGTGTCGACATTCCAATGTGGAAAATAAACTTCCCATGAAGCCTCAATCTCCAAAGGGAGAGCACAGCTTCTTATGCTGCAGTTTCTGAGTACTTATTGGACGTTCAAGTTACCAACTAAACCCTTTTGTGAGTAAACTTTGCAATACAGGCAGTCGTGAATGTGGTCAAAGTATTACAGGGTCATCGGTGAGTGAGGCCTGGGTGTACAATGTATCTCCGGAATAACTAGCTTTCAAGGGAAACCCTGTAATTTTTCAGGCTGCACTTAAAGTCCACTGGCTGCTGGGCGTAGTTTCCATCACGTGTGAGTTCCCAGAAGGAGGGGTAGGATCATATTATTTTTTGTGTGCTCACGGATAGGCAGAAAAGCAGGCACTTTTGGCATGAAGGATTGAACAGAACGCTGATAGCCAGGTGTTTTCAAGCTGTCGCAATCTAGGTGTTTATCCAGGGAAACCCTACACTGCCCATTACTCAGCACCTAGCTCTTCCAAACGGTGCATTGCTCACAACCCCCGGAACACACACGCTTTCCTTCCTGCACGTTTCTCATTCTAGTGCAGACCAGCCAGTACTAAGAGGCCAGGAACGCTTCCTAGAGCTCAAGGACCACACATAATAAGGCTACTTGGATTCAGCTGCATGCCAACCTGTGGCATGATAGAAGAGGAACGTTAGCTTGAGGCTAGTGGACAAATGGGTTCGCCAATTCACTGAAGATTTCCGAAGAATGAGTACCTACCAAAGAATGGCAATCCTCAAGTTTCCTTCCTAGAAACTCACTTGTCATCACAAAGGCAATTGTGCTATGAAGAGAACATGTGCAACTACAGTGTTTCTCAGAAGAATTGAGCACGCAACTCCCTAGATCCCAATGAAGAAAATAAAGATTTCCTTCGAGCCGTATTTTCAAAAGAGACCACAGAGCATTGACCCTGCTGTTTCTTTCTCTGATTGGTACCTCGAAGGTGCTTTAGAAGGGAGACACTTGAGTTGTTTCAACTTACCAGATTCTAGAGGTTTAACAAAAGAAGCCCTACACCTTCCAAGACTCAGCATCGAGCTCTTCCCAATGGTGCACTGCTCACAAATCCCCAAACACACAGGCCATTCTTCTTGAACGTTTCTCATCCTAGTGCAGCCCCACCAGTACTTTGAGACCTGGAATGATTCCTAGAGCTCAAGAACCACACTGAATAAGGCTACATGGATTCAGCTGCATGCCAACCTGTGGCATGATTCAAGAGCAACGTTACCTTGCGGCTAGTGGTCAAACGGGTTCGCCAATTCACTGTAGATCACTGAAGGATGAGCACATACCAAAGAATGGCAACCTCCAAGTTTCTTTCTTGGAAAATCACTTGTCCTCACAAATACCATTGTGCGATGAAGAAAAGGTGGCCTACAACAGAGTTTACCAGGTAACACTGAGGCTGCAACTCTCAACTTTCTAATGAGGAAAATACAATTTTCCAGGAAGCCTCAATTTCCAGGGGGACCAAACAGCATATTCCTCTGGAGTTTCTGGCTCTCTTATTGCACATCCAGTGGACACAATGGAGCATGAAATTAGTAACCATTGCCATGCTGGGAGTCGTGATGGTGGTGTAAGGATATCAAGGTGAAGGCTTAGTGAGGCCTAGGTGGCAATTTTTCTCGGGAATAACTATCAGTTAAGGGAAACCCTGTAATTATTGAAACTGGACATGAAGTCTAGTTGCTGCTTGAGGTATACCGACTTCACGGTTTAGTTCCTAGAAGCAATCGTAGGCTAATTGTGTTTTTCAGTGCAGCTCAGGTTTCCTGAGGAATGCAGACACGCTTTGCATGAAGGAAGGCACGGAACGTTGAAAACTGTGTTGCTTTCCAGCCATCGCAAGCTAGGGGTGGAACCAACGAAGCCCTTCACTGCCCATCACTTGGCATCTAGATGTTCCCAACCGTAGATTGCTCACAACTTCGCGAAGACACAGGCGGTCCTTTTAGTACGTTTCAAAACCTAGGGCAGACCAGCGAGTCAAAAGAGAACTGATATGATTCCTAGAGTTCAAGAACCACAGGGACTAAGGCTGCATGGAATCTGTGGCATGCCTGCCCCTGTCATGAGAAAACCTGAACGTGAACTTGAGGCTAGAGGTCCCATGTGTTTGGTTCATTCCCTGAAGATTACCGAGGGATGAGCAACTACCAAGGAATGGCAACCTCCAAGGTTCTATCCTAGAAACTCACGTCATCACAAAGGCAATTGTGTTATGAAGGGAAGATGTGCAAGTACAGTGTTTCTCAGGGAGAATTGAGCCTGCAACTCTCTAAATCTCAAGGAGGTAAATAAAGTTTCCCTTCCAGCCTTATTTTCAAAAGGGACCACAGAGCATTGAACCTGCTGTTTCTTTCTCTGTTTTGTACCTGCAAGGTGATTTAGAAGGGAGATACTTGAGTTGTTTCAGCGTACCACATTCTAGAGGTTTAACAAAAGAAGCCTTTCACTGCCCCTGACTTGGCATCTAGCTGTTCCCAACGGTGCCTTACTCACAAATCCTTGAACACACAGGCCGTCCTTTTTGTACGTTTCGGGTCTGGTGCAGACCCCTGAGTCCTAGGAGACTTCGAATGTTTCCTAGTGCCCAAGAACCACACTGAATAAGGCTACATGGATTCTGCTGCATGCCAACCTGTGGGATGATACAAGCGGAGCCTTAGCTTGAGGCTAGTGATCAAATGGCGTCGCCAATTCACTGAAGATTACCGAAGGATGAGCACCTACCAAAGAATGGCAACCTCCAAGATTTTTCCTAGAAACTCACTTGTCATCACAAAGGCAAATGTGCTATGAAGAGAACATGTGCAACTACAGTGTTTCTCAGGAGAGTTCAGCCCACAACTCTCTAAATCCCAAGGAGGTAAATAAAGTCTCCTTTCATGCCTTATTTTCAAAAGGGACCACAGAGCACTGCCCCTGCTCTTTCTTTCTCTGGTTTGTACCTCCAATGTGCTTTAGAAGGGAGATCCTTGAGTTCATTCAACTTACCACATTCTAGAGGTTTAAGGAAAGAGGCCCTTCACAGCCCATGACTCGTCATCTAGCTGTTCCCAACGGTGCATTGCTCACAACTCCCCGAACTCACAGGCCTTTCTTCTTGTAGGTTTCTCATCCTACTGCAGACCGGCCAGTATTGAGACCTGGAATGATTCCTAGAGTCCAAGAACAACACTGAATAAGGCTACATGGATTCTGCCACACGCCAACGTGTGTTAGGAGACAAGAGGAACGTTTGCTTGAGGCTAGTGGTCAAATAGGGTCGCCAATTCACTGTATATTACTGAAGGATGAGCACATACCAAGGAATGGCAACCTCAAAGTTTTTTTTTCTTGGAAAATCCCTTGTCCTCACAAAGGGAATTGTGCTATGCAGAGAACATGTGCAACTACAATGTTTCTCAGGGAGAATTGAGCCTGCGACTCTTCAAATCCCAAAGAGGTAAATAAACTTTCCCTTCATGCCTTGCTTTCAAAAGGGACCACAGAGCATTGACCCTGCTGTTTCTTCCTCTATTTTGTTCCTCCAAGGTTCGTTAGAAGGGAGATACTTGAGTTGTTTCAACTTACCACATTCTAGAGGTTTAACAGAAAAAGCCTTTCACTGCCCTTTCTTGTCGTAGAGTTGTCATCAACTGAACGTTGCTCACAAGTTCCAGAAGAGACTGGCAGCCCCTCGTGAATATCGTGGATCCTAGTGCACACCCGCCTTTCCTAAGACACCAGAAATGTCTCCTACAGTTCCAGTACTGCTTTGCCAAACGCTGCATTGAACCTGCTGCCTGCCTACCATTGTGACGAGAAAAACAGAACGTTAGGTTGAGGCCATTCGTCGCATGTGGTTGGCCTATTCACTAACAACTGCTGAAGGAGGAGCACGTAGCAGGAATTGAAAGGAAACCTTTGTTTCATGGAAAATCACTTGCCTGAAAAGGCAATTCTGCAGTGAAGAGACGATGGGCCACTACACTGTTTATCGGGTAACACGGAGGCCGCAAGTGTCGACATTCCAATGTGGAAAATAAACTTCCCATGAAGCCTCAATCTCCAAAGGGAGAGCACAGCTTCTTATGCTGCAGTTTCTGAGTACTTATTGGACGTTCAAGTTACCAACTAAACCCTTTTGTGAGTAAACTTTGCAATACAGGCAGTCGTAAATGTGGTCAAAGTATTACAGGGTCATCGGTGAGTGAGGCCTGGGTGTACAATGTATCTCCGGAATAACTAGCTTTCAAGGGAAACCCTGTAATTTTTCAGGCTGCACTTAAAGTCCACTGGCTGCTGGGCGTAGTTTCCATCACGTGTGAGTTCCCAGAAGGAGGGGTAGGATCATATAATTTTTTTGTGCTCACGGATAGGCAGAAAAGCAGACACTTTTGGCATGAAGGATTGAACAGAACGC
This sequence comes from Balaenoptera physalus, assembly GCF_965194825.1. NCBI lineage: Eukaryota > Metazoa > Chordata > Mammalia > Artiodactyla > Balaenopteridae > Balaenoptera > Balaenoptera physalus. The sequence continues at coordinate 51,328 of NW_028125631.1, forward strand.
TGATAGCCAGGTGTTTTCAAGCTGTCGTAATCTAGGTGTTTATCCAGGGAAACCCTACACTGCCCATTACTCAGCACCTAGCTCTTCCAAACGGTGCATTGCTCACAACCCCCGGAACACACACGCTTTCCTTCCTGCACGTTTCTCATTCTAGTGCAGACCAGCCAGTACTAAGAGGCCAGGAACGCTTCCTAGAGCTCAAGGACCACACATAATAAGGCTACTTGGATTCAGCTGCATGCCAACCTGTGGCATGATAGAAGAGGAACGTTAGCTTGAGGCTAGTGGACAAATGGGTTCGCCAATTCACTGAAGATTTCCGAAGAATGAGTACCTACCAAAGAATGGCAATCCTCAAGTTTCCTTCCTAGAAACTCACTTGTCATCACAAAGGCAATTGTGCTATGAAGAGAACATGTGCAACTACAGTGTTTCTCAGAAGAATTGAGCAGGCAACTCCCTAGATCCCAATGAAGAAAATAAAGATTTCCTTCGAGCCGTATTTTCAAAAGAGACCACAGAGCATTGACCCTGCTGTTTCTTTCTCTGATTGGTACCTCCAAGGTGCTTTAGAAGGGAGACACTTGAGTTGTTTCAACTTACCAGATTCTAGAGGTTTAACAAAAGAAGCCCTACACCTTCCAAGACTCAGCATCGAGCTCTTCCCAATGGTGCACTGCTCACAAATCCCCAAACACACAGGCCATTCTTCTTGTACGTTTCTCATCCTAGTGCAGCCCCACCAGTACTTTGAGACCTGGAATGATTCCTAGAGCTCAAGAACCACACTGAATAAGGCTACATGGATTCAGCTGCATGCCAACCTGTGGCATGATTCAAGAGCAACGTTACCTTGCGGCTAGTGGTCAAACGGGTTCGCCAATTCACTGTAGATCACTGAAGGATGAGCACATACCAAAGAATGGCAACCTCCAAGTTTCTTTCTTGGAAAATCACTTGTCCTCACAAATACCATTGTGCGATGAAGAAAAGGTGGCCTACAACAGAGTTTACCAGGTAACACTGAGGCTGCAACTCTCAACTTTCTAATGAGGAAAATACAATTTTCCAGGAAGCCTCAATTTCCAGGGGGACCAAACAGCATATTCCTCTGGAGTTTCTGGCTCTCTTATTGCACATCCAGTGGACACAATGGAGCATGAAATTAGTAACCATTGCCATGCTGGGAGTCGTGATGGTGGTGTAAGGATATCAAGGTGAAGGCTTAGTGAGGCCTAGGTGGCAATTTTTCTCGGGAATAACTATCAGTTAAGGGAAACCCTGTAATTATTGAAACTGGACATGAAGTCTAGTTGCTGCTTGAGGTATACCGACTTCACGGTTTAGTTCCTAGAAGCAATCGTAGGCTAATTGTGTTTTTCAGTGCAGCTCAGGTTTCCTGAGGAATGCAGACACGCTTTGCATGAAGGAAGGCACGGAACGTTGAAAACTGTGTTGCTTTCCAGCCATCGCAAGCTAGGGGTGGAACCAACGAAGCCCTTCACTGCCCATCACTTGGCATCTAGATGTTCCCAACCGTAGATTGCTCACAACTTCGCGAAGACACAGGCGGTCCTTTTAGTACGTTTCAAAACCTAGGGCAGACCAGCGAGTCAAAAGAGAACTGATATGATTCCTAGAGTTCAAGAACCACAGGGACTAAGGCTGCATGGAATCTGTGGCATGCCTGCCCCTGTCATGAGAAAACCTGAACGTGAACTTGAGGCTAGAGGTCCCACGTGTTTGGTTCATTCCCTGAAGATTACCGAGGGATGAGCAACTACCAAGGAATGGCAACCTCCAAGGTTCTATCCTAGAAACTCACGTCATCACAAAGGCAATTGTGTTATGAAGGGAAGATGTGCAAGTACAGTGTTTCTCAGGGAGAATTGAGCCTGCAACTCTCTAAATCTCAAGGAGGTAAATAAAGTTTCCCTTCCAGCCTTATTTTCAAAAGGGACCACAGAGCATTGAACCTGCTGTTTCTTTCTCTGTTTTGTACCTGCAAGGTGATTTAGAAGGGAGATACTTGAGTTGTTTCAGCGTACCACATTCTAGAGGTTTAACAAAAGAAGCCTTTCACTGCCCCTGACTTGGCATCTAGCTGTTCCCAACGGTGCCTTACTCACAAATCCTTGAACACACAGGCCGTCCTTTTTGTACGTTTCGGGTCTGGTGCAGACCCCTGAGTCCTAGGAGACTTCGAATGTTTCCTAGTGCCCAAGAACCACACTGAATAAGGCTACATGGATTCTGCTGCATGCCAACCTGTGGGATGATACAAGCGGAGCCTTAGCTTGAGGCTAGTGATCAAATGGCGTCGCCAATTCACTGAAGATTACCGAAGGATGAGCACCTACCAAAGAATGGCAACCTCCAAGATTTTTCCTAGAAACTCACTTGTCATCACAAAGGCAAATGTGCTATGAAGAGAACATGTGCAACTACAGTGTTTCTCAGGAGAGTTCAGCCCACAACTCTCTAAATCCCAAGGAGGTAAATAAAGTCTCCTTTCATGCCTTATTTTCAAAAGGGACCACAGAGCACTGCCCCTGCTCTTTCTTTCTCTGGTTTGTACCTCCAATGTGCTTTAGAAGGGAGATCCTTGAGTTCATTCAACTTACCACATTCTAGAGGTTTAAGGAAAGAGGCCCTTCACAGCCCATGACTCGTCATCTAGCTGTCCCCAACGGTGCATTGCTCACAACTCCCCGAACTCACAGGCCTTTCTTCTTGTAGGTTTCTCATCCTACTGCAGACCGGCCAGTATTGAGACCTGGAATGATTCCTAGAGTCCAAGAACAACACTGAATAAGGCTACATGGATTCTGCCACACGCCAACGTGTGTTAGGAGACAAGAGGAACGTTTGCTTGAGGCTAGTGGTCAAATAGGGTCGCCAATTCACTGTATATTACTGAAGGATGAGCACATACCAAGGAATGGCAACCTCCAAGTTTTTTTTTCTTGGAAAATCCCTTGTCCTCACAAAGGGAATTGTGCTATGCAGAGAACATGTGCAACTACAATGTTTCTCAGGGAGAATTGAGCCTGCGACTCTTCAAATCCCAAAGAGGTAAATAAACTTTCCCTTCATGCCTTGCTTTCAAAAGGGACCACAGAGCATTGACCCTGCTGTTTCTTCCTCTATTTTGTTCCTCCAAGGTTCGTTAGAAGGGAGATACTTGAGTTGTTTCAACTTACCACATTCTAGAGGTTTAACAGAAAAAGCCTTTCACTGCCCTTTCTTGTCGTAGAGTTGTCATCAACTGAACGTTGCTCACAAGTTCCAGAAGAGACTGGCAGCCCCTCGTGAATATCGTGGATCCTAGTGCACACCCGCCTTTCCTAAGACACCAGAAATGTCTCCTACAGTTCCAGTACTGCTTTGCCAAACGCTGCATTGAACCTGCTGCCTGCCTACCATTGTGACGAGAAAAACAGAACGTTAGGTTGAGGCCATTCGTCGCATGTGGTTGGCCTATTCACTAACAAATGCTGAAGGAGGAGCACGTAGCAGGAATTGAAAGGAAACCTTTGTTTCATGGAAAATCACTTGCCTGAAAAGGCAATTCTGCAGTGAAGAGACGATGGGCCACTACACTGTTTATCGGGTAACACGGAGGCCGCAAGTGTCGACATTCCAATGTGGAAAATAAACTTCCCATGAAGCCTCAATCTCCAAAGGGAGAGCACAGCTTCTTATGCTGCAGTTTCTGAGTACTTATTGGACGTTCAAGTTACCAACTAAACCCTTTTGTGAGTAAACTTTGCAATACAGGCAGTCGTGAATGTGGTCAAAGTATTACAGGGTCATCGGTGAGTGAGGCCTGGGTGTACAATGTATCTCCGGAATAACTAGCTTTCAAGGGAAACCCTGTAATTTTTCAGGCTGCACTTAAAGTCCACTGGCTGCTGGGCGTAGTTTCCATCACGTGTGAGTTCCCAGAAGGAGGGGTAGGATCATATTATTTTTTGTGTGCTCACGGATAGGCAGAAAAGCAGACACTTTTGGCATGAAGGATTGAACAGAACGCTGATAGCCAGGTGTTTTCAAGCTGTCGTAATCTAGGTGTTTATCCAGGGAAACCCTACACTGCCCATTACTCAGCACCTAGCTCTTCCAAACGGTGCATTGCTCACAACCCCCGGAACACACACGCTTTCCTTCCTGCACGTTTCTCATTCTAGTGCAGACCAGCCAGTACTAAGAGGCCAGGAACGCTTCCTAGAGCTCAAGGACCACACATAATAAGGCTACTTGGATTCAGCTGCATGCCAACCTGTGGCATGATAGAAGAGGAACGTTAGCTTGAGGCTAGTGGACAAATGGGTTCGCCAATTCACTGAAGATTTCCGAAGAATGAGTACCTACCAAAGAATGGCAATCCTCAAGTTTCCTTCCTAGAAACTCACTTGTCATCACAAAGGCAATTGTGCTATGAAGAGAACATGTGCAACTACAGTGTTTCTCAGAAGAATTGAGCAGGCAACTCCCTAGATCCCAATGAAGAAAATAAAGATTTCCTTCGAGCCGTATTTTCAAAAGAGACCACAGAGCATTGACCCTGCTGTTTCTTTCTCTGATTGGTACCTCCAAGGTGCTTTAGAAGGGAGACACTTGAGTTGTTTCAACTTACCAGATTCTAGAGGTTTAACAAAAGAAGCCCTACACCTTCCAAGACTCAGCATCGAGCTCTTCCCAATGGTGCACTGCTCACGAATCCCCAAACACACAGGCCATTCTTCTTGTACGTTTCTCATCCTAGTGCAGCCCCACCAGTACTTTGAGACCTGGAATGATTCCTAGAGCTCAAGAACCACACTGAATAAGGCTACATGGATTCAGCTGCATGCCAACCTGTGGCATGATTCAAGAGCAACGTTACCTTGCGGCTAGTGGTCAAACGGGTTCGCCAATTCACTGTAGATCACTGAAGGATGAGCACATACCAAAGAATGGCAACCTCCAAGTTTCTTTCTTGGAAAATCACTTGTCCTCACAAATACCATTGTGCGATGAAGAAAAGGTGGCCTACAACAGAGTTTACCAGGTAACACTGAGGCTGCAACTCTCAACTTTCTAATGAAGAAAATACAATTTTCCAGGAAGCCTCAATTTCCAGGGGGACCAAACAGCATATTCCTCTGGAGTTTCTGGCTCTCTTATTGCACATCCAGTGGACACAATGGAGCATGAAATTAGTAACCATTGCCATGCTGGGAGTCGTGATGGTGGTGTAAGGATATCAAGGTGAAGGCTTAGTGAGGCCTAGGTGGCAATTTTTCTCGGGAATAACTATCAGTTAAGGGAAACCCTGTAATTATTGAAACTGGACATGAAGTCTAGTTGCTGCTTGAGGTATACCGACTTCACGGTTTAGTTCCTAGAAGCAATCGTAGGCTAATTGTGTTTTTCAGTGCAGCTCAGGTTTCCTGAGGAATGCAGACACGCTTTGCATGAAGGAAGGCACGGAACGTTGAAAACTGTGTTGCTTTCCAGCCATCGCAAGCTAGGGGTGGAACCAACGAAGCCCTTCACTGCCCATCACTTGGCATCTAGATGTTCCCAACCGTAGATTGCTCACAACTTCGCGAAGACACAGGCGGTCCTTTTAGTACGTTTCAAAACCTAGGGCAGACCAGCGAGTCAAAAGAGAACTGATATGATTCCTAGAGTTCAAGAACCACAGGGACTAAGGCTGCATGGAATCTGTGGCATGCCTGCCCCTGTCATGAGAAAACCTGAACGTGAACTTGAGGCTAGAGGTCCCACGTGTTTGGTTCATTCCCTGAAGATTACCGAGGGATGAGCAACTACCAAGGAATGGCAACCTCCAAGGTTCTATCCTAGAAACTCACGTCATCACAAAGGCAATTGTGTTATGAAGGGAAGATGTGCAAGTACAGTGTTTCTCAGGGAGAATTGAGCCTGCAACTCTCTAAATCTCAAGGAGGTAAATAAAGTTTCCCTTCCAGCCTTATTTTCAAAAGGGACCACAGAGCATTGAACCTGCTGTTTCTTTCTCTGTTTTGTACCTGCAAGGTGATTTAGAAGGGAGATACTTGAGTTGTTTCAGCGTACCACATTCTAGAGGTTTAACAAAAGAAGCCTTTCACTGCCCCTGACTTGGCATCTAGCTGTTCCCAACGGTGCCTTACTCACAAATCCTTGAACACACAGGCCGTCCTTTTTGTACGTTTCGGGTCTGGTGCAGACCCCTGAGTCCTAGGAGACTTCGAATGTTTCCTAGTGCCCAAGAACCACACTGAATAAGGCTACATGGATTCTGCTGCATGCCAACCTGTGGGATGATACAAGCGGAGCCTTAGCTTGAGGCTAGTGATCAAATGGCGTCGCCAATTCACTGAAGATTACCGAAGGATGAGCACCTACCAAAGAATGGCAACCTCCAAGATTTTTCCTAGAAACTCACTTGTCATCACAAAGGCAAATGTGCTATGAAGAGAACATGTGCAACTACAGTGTTTCTCAGGAGAGTTCAGCCCACAACTCTCTAAATCCCAAGGAGGTAAATAAAGTCTCCTTTCATGCCTTATTTTCAAAAGGGACCACAGAGCACTGCCCCTGCTCTTTCTTTCTCTGGTTTGTACCTCCAATGTGCTTTAGAAGGGAGATCCTTGAGTTCATTCAACTTACCACATTCTAGAGGTTTAAGGAAAGAGGCCCTTCACAGCCCATGACTCGTCATCTAGCTGTTCCCAACGGTGCATTGCTCACAACTCCCCGAACTCACAGGCCTTTCTTCTTGTAGGTTTCTCATCCTACTGCAGACCGGCCAGTATTGAGACCTGGAATGATTCCTAGAGTCCAAGAACAACACTGAATAAGGCTACATGGATTCTGCCACACGCCAACGTGTGTTAGGAGACAAGAGGAACGTTTGCTTGAGGCTAGTGGTCAAATAGGGTCGCCAATTCACTGTATATTACTGAAGGATGAGCACATACCAAGGAATGGCAACCTCCAAGTTTTTTTTTCTTGGAAAATCCCTTGTCCTCACAAAGGGAATTGTGCTATGCAGAGAACATGTGCAACTACAATGTTTCTCAGGGAGAATTGAGCCTGCGACTCTTCAAATCCCAAAGAGGTAAATAAACTTTCCCTTCATGCCTTGCTTTCAAAAGGGACCACAGAGCATTGACCCTGCTGTTTCTTCCTCTATTTTGTTCCTCCAAGGTTCGTTAGAAGGGAGATACTTGAGTTGTTTCAACTTACCACATTCTAGAGGTTTAACAGAAAAAGCCTTTCACTGCCCTTTCTTGTCGTAGAGTTGTCATCAACTGAACGTTGCTCACAAGTTCCAGAAGAGACTGGCAGCCCCTCGTGAATATCGTGGATCCTAGTGCACACCCGCCTTTCCTAAGACACCAGAAATGTCTCCTACAGTTCCAGTACTGCTTTGCCAAACGCTGCATTGAACCTGCTGCCTGCCTACCATTGTGACGAGAAAAACAGAACGTTAGGTTGAGGCCAGTCGTCGCATGTGGTTGGCCTATTCACTAACAACTGCTGAAGGAGGAGCACGTAGCAGGAATTGAAAGGAAACCTTTGTTTCATGGAAAATCACTTGCCTGAAAAGGCAATTCTGCAGTGAAGAGACGATGGGCCACTACACTGTTTATCGGGTAACACGGAGGCCGCAAGTGTCGACATTCCAATGTGGAAAATAAACTTCCCATGAAGCCTCAATCTCCAAAGGGAGAGCACAGCTTCTTATGCTGCAGTTTCTGAGTACTTATTGGACGTTCAAGTTACCAACTAAACCCTTTTGTGAGTAAACTTTGCAATACAGGCAGTCGTGAATGTGGTCAAAGTATTACAGGGTCATCGGTGAGTGAGGCCTGGGTGTACAATGTATCTCCGGAATAACTAGCTTTCAAGGGAAACCCTGTAATTTTTCAGGCTGCACTTAAAGTCCACTGGCTGCTGGGCGTAGTTTCCATCACGTGTGAGTTCCCAGAAGGAGGGGTAGGATCATATTATTTTTTGTGTGCTCACGGATAGGCAGAAAAGCAGGCACTTTTGGCATGAAGGATTGAACAGAACGCTGATAGCCAGGTGTTTTCAAGCTGTCGCAATCTAGGTGTTTATCCAGGGAAACCCTACACTGCCCATTACTCAGCACCTAGCTCTTCCAAACGGTGCATTGCTCACAACCCCCGGAACACACACGCTTTCCTTCCTGCACGTTTCTCATTCTAGTGCAGACCAGCCAGTACTAAGAGGCCAGGAACGCTTCCTAGAGCTCAAGGACCACACATAATAAGGCTACTTGGATTCAGCTGCATGCCAACCTGTGGCATGATAGAAGAGGAACGTTAGCTTGAGGCTAGTGGACAAATGGGTTCGCCAATTCACTGAAGATTTCCGAAGAATGAGTACCTACCAAAGAATGGCAATCCTCAAGTTTCCTTCCTAGAAACTCACTTGTCATCACAAAGGCAATTGTGCTATGAAGAGAACATGTGCAACTACAGTGTTTCTCAGAAGAATTGAGCACGCAACTCCCTAGATCCCAATGAAGAAAATAAAGATTTCCTTCGAGCCGTATTTTCAAAAGAGACCACAGAGCATTGACCCTGCTGTTTCTTTCTCTGATTGGTACCTCGAAGGTGCTTTAGAAGGGAGACACTTGAGTTGTTTCAACTTACCAGATTCTAGAGGTTTAACAAAAGAAGCCCTACACCTTCCAAGACTCAGCATCGAGCTCTTCCCAATGGTGCACTGCTCACAAATCCCCAAACACACAGGCCATTCTTCTTGTACGTTTCTCATCCTAGTGCAGCCCCACCAGTACTTTGAGACCTGGAATGATTCCTAGAGCTCAAGAACCACACTGAATAAGGCTACATGGATTCAGCTGCATGCCAACCTGTGGCATGATTCAAGAGCAACGTTACCTTGCGGCTAGTGGTCAAACGGGTTCGCCAATTCACTGTAGATCACTGAAGGATGAGCACATACCAAAGAATGGCAACCTCCAAGTTTCTTTCTTGGAAAATCACTTGTCCTCACAAATACCATTGTGCGATGAAGAAAAGGTGGCCTACAACAGAGTTTACCAGGTAACACTGAGGCTGCAACTCTCAACTTTCTAATGAGGAAAATACAATTTTCCAGGAAGCCTCAATTTCCAGGGGGACCAAACAGCATATTCCTCTGGAGTTTCTGGCTCTCTTATTGCACATCCAGTGGACACAATGGAGCATGAAATTAGTAACCATTGCCATGCTGGGAGTCGTGATGGTGGTGTAAGGATATCAAGGTGAAGGCTTAGTGAGGCCTAGGTGGCAATTTTTCTCGGGAATAACTATCAGTTAAGGGAAACCCTGTAATTATTGAAACTGGACATGAAGTCTAGTTGCTGCTTGAGGTATACCGACTTCACGGTTTAGTTCCTAGAAGCAATCGTAGGCTAATTGTGTTTTTCAGTGCAGCTCAGGTTTCCTGAGGAATGCAGACACGCTTTGCATGAAGGAAGGCACGGAACGTTGAAAACTGTGTTGCTTTCCAGCCATCGCAAGCTAGGGGTGGAACCAACGAAGCCCTTCACTGCCCATCACTTGGCATCTAGATGTTCCCAACCGTAGATTGCTCACAACTTCGCGAAGACACAGGCGGTCCTTTTAGTACGTTTCAAAACCTAGGGCAGACCAGCGAGTCAAAAGAGAACTGATATGATTCCTAGAGTTCAAGAACCACAGGGACTAAGGCTGCATGGAATCTGTGGCATGCCTGCCCCTGTCATGAGAAAACCTGAACGTTAACTTGAGGCTAGAGGTCCCATGTGTTTGGTTCATTCCCTGAAGATTACCGAGGGATGAGCAACTACCAAGGAATGGCAACCTCCAAGGTTCTATCCTAGAAACTCACGTCATCACAAAGGCAATTGTGTTATGAAGGGAAGATGTGCAAGTACAGTGTTTCTCAGGGAGAATTGAGCCTGCAACTCTCTAAATCTCAAGGAGGTAAATAAAGTTTCCCTTCCAGCCTTATTTTCAAAAGGGACCACAGAGCATTGAACCTGCTGTTTCTTTCTCTGTTTTGTACCTGCAAGGTGATTTAGAAGGGAGATACTTGAGTTGTTTCAGCGTACCACATTCTAGAGGTTTAACAAAAGAAGCCTTTCACTGCCCCTGACTTGGCATCTAGCTGTTCCCAACGGTGCCTTACTCACAAATCCTTGAACACACAGGCCGTCCTTTTTGTACGTTTCGGGTCTGGTGCAGACCCCTGAGTCCTAGGAGACTTCGAATGTTTCCTAGTGCCCAAGAACCACACTGAATAAGGCTACATGGATTCTGCTGCATGCCAACCTGTGGGATGATACAAGCGGAGCCTTAGCTTGAGGCTAGTGATCAAATGGCGTCGCCAATTCACTGAAGATTACCGAAGGATGAGCACCTACCAAAGAATGGCAACCTCCAAGATTTTTCCTAGAAACTCACTTGTCATCACAAAGGCAAATGTGCTATGAAGAGAACATGTGCAACTACAGTGTTTCTCAGGAGAGTTCAGCCCACAACTCTCTAAATCCCAAGGAGGTAAATAAAGTCTCCTTTCATGCCTTATTTTCAAAAGGGACCACAGAGCACTGCCCCTGCTCTTTCTTTCTCTGGTTTGTACCTCCAATGTGCTTTAGAAGGGAGATCCTTGAGTTCATTCAACTTACCACATTCTAGAGGTTTAAGGAAAGAGGCCCTTCACAGCCCATGACTCGTCATCTAGCTGTTCCCAACGGTGCATTGCTCACAACTCCCCGAACTCACAGGCCTTTCTTCTTGTAGGTTTCTCATCCTACTGCAGACCGGCCAGTATTGAGACCTGGAATGATTCCTAGAGTCCAAGAACAACACTGAATAAGGCTACATGGATTCTGCCACACGCCAACGTGTGTTAGGAGACAAGAGGAACGTTTGCTTGAGGCTAGTGGTCAAATAGGGTCGCCAATTCACTGTATATTACTGAAGGATGAGCACATACCAAGGAATGGCAACCTCCAAGTTTTTTTTTCTTGGAAAATCCCTTGTCCTCACAAAGGGAATTGTGCTATGCAGAGAACATGTGCAACTACAATGTTTCTCAGGGAGAATTGAGCCTGCGACTCTTCAAATCCCAAAGAGGTAAATAAACTTTCCCTTCATGCCTTGCTTTCAAAAGGGACCACAGAGCATTGACCCTGCTGTTTCTTCCTCTATTTTGTTCCTCCAAGGTTCGTTAGAAGGGAGATACTTGAGTTGTTTCAACTTACCACATTCTAGAGGTTTAACAGAAAAAGCCTTTCACTGCCCTTTCTTGGCGTAGAGTTGTCATCAACTGAACGTTGCTCACAAGTTCCAGAAGAGACTGGCAGCCCCTCGTGAATATCGTGGATCCTAGTGCACACCCGCCTTTCCTAAGACACCAGAAATGTCTCCTACAGTTCCAGTACTGCTTTGCCAAACGCTGCATTGAACCTGCTGCCTGCCTACCATTGTGACGAGAAAAACAGAACGTTAGGTTGAGGCCATTCGTCGCATGTGGTTGGCCTATTCACTAACAACTGCTGAAGGAGGAGCACGTAGCAGGAATTGAAAGGAAACCTTTGTTTCATGGAAAATCACTTGCCTGAAAAGGCAATTCTGCAGTGAAGAGACGATGGGCCACTACACTGTTTATCGGGTAACACGGAGGCCGCAAGTGTCGACATTCCAATGTGGAAAATAAACTTCCCATGAAGCCTCAATCTCCAAAGGGAGAGCACAGCTTCTTATGCTGCAGTTTCTGAGTACTTATTGGACGTTCAAGTTACCAACTAAACCCTTTTGTGAGTAAACTTTGCAATACAGGCAGTCGTGAATGTGGTCAAAGTATTACAGGGTCATCGGTGAGTGAGGCCTGGGTGTACAATGTATCTCCGGAATAACTAGCTTTCAAGGGAAACCCTGTAATTTTTCAGGCTGCACTTAAAGTCCACTGGCTGCTGGGCGTAGTTTCCATCACGTGTGAGTTCCCAGAAGGAGGGGTAGGATCATATTATTTTTTGTGTGCTCACGGATAGGCAGAAAAGCAGACACTTTTGGCATGAAGGATTGAACAGAACGCTGATAGCCAGGTGTTTTCAAGCTGTCGTAATCTAGGTGTTTATCCAGGGAAACCCTACACTGCCCATTACTCAGCACCTAGCTCTTCCAAACGGTGCATTGCTCACAACCCCCGGAACACACACGCTTTCCTTCCTGCACGTTTCTCATTCTAGTGCAGACCAGCCAGTACTAAGAGGCCAGGAACGCTTCCTAGAGCTCAAGGACCACACATAATAAGGCTACTTGGATTCAGCTGCATGCCAACCTGTGGCATGATAGAAGAGGAACGTTAGCTTGAGGCTAGTGGACAAATGGGTTCGCCAATTCACTGAAGATTTCCGAAGAATGAGTACCTACCAAAGAATGGCAATCCTCAAGTTTCCTTCCTAGAAACTCACTTGTCATCACAAAGGCAATTGTGCTATGAAGAGAACATGTGCAACTACAGTGTTTCTCAGAAGAATTGAGCACGCAACTCCCTAGATCCCAATGAAGAAAATAAAGATTTCCTTCGAGCCGTATTTTCAAAAGAGACCACAGAGCATTGACCCTGCTGTTTCTTTCTCTGATTGGTACCTCCAAGGTGCTTTAGAAGGGAGACACTTGAGTTGTTTCAACTTACCAGATTCTAGAGGTTTAACAAAAGAAGCCCTACACCTTCCAAGACTCAGCATCGAGCTCTTCCCAATGGTGCACTGCTCACAAATCCCCAAACACACAGGCCATTCTTCTTGTACGTTTCTCATCCTAGTGCAGCCCCACCAGTACTTTGAGACCTGGAATGATTCCTAGAGCTCAAGAACCACACTGAATAAGGCTACATGGATTCAGCTGCATGCCAACCTGTGGCATGATTCAAGAGCAACGTTACCTTGCGGCTAGTGGTCAAACGGGTTCGCCAATTCACTGTAGATCACTGAAGGATGAGCACATACCAAAGAATGGCAACCTCCAAGTTTCTTTCTTGGAAAATCACTTGTCCTCACAAATACCATTGTGCGATGAAGAAAAGGTGGCCTACAACAGAGTTTACCAGGTAACACTGAGGCTGCAACTCTCAACTTTCTAATGAGGAAAATACAATTTTCCAGGAAGCCTCAATTTCCAGGGGGACCAAACAGCATATTCCTCTGGAGTTTCTGGCTCTCTTATTGCACATCCAGTGGACACAATGGAGCATGAAATTAGTAACCATTGCCATGCTGGGAGTCGTGATGGTGGTGTAAGGATATCAAGGTGAAGGCTTAGTGAGGCCTAGGTGGCAATTTTTCTCGGGAATAACTATCAGTTAAGGGAAACCCTGTAATTATTGAAACTGGACATGAAGTCTAGTTGCTGCTTGAGGTATACCGACTTCACGGTTTAGTTCCTAGAAGCAATCGTAGGCTAATTGTGTTTTTCAGTGCAGCTCAGGTTTCCTGAGGAATGCAGACACGCTTTGCATGAAGGAAGGCACGGAACGTTGAAAACTGTGTTGCTTTCCAGCCATCGCAAGCTAGGGGTGGAACCAACGAAGCCCTTCACTGCCCATCACTTGGCATCTAGATGTTCCCAACCGTAGATTGCTCACAACTTCGCGAAGACACAGGCGGTCCTTTTAGTACGTTTCAAAACCTAGGGCAGACCAGCGAGTCAAAAGAGAACTGATATGATTCCTAGAGTTCAAGAACCACAGGGACTAAGGCTGCATGGAATCTGTGGCATGCCTGCCCCTGTCATGAGAAAACCTGAACGTTAACTTGAGGCTAGAGGTCCCATGTGTTTGGTTCATTCCCTGAAGATTACCGAGGGATGAGCAACTACCAAGGAATGGCAACCTCCAAGGTTCTATCCTAGAAACTCACGTCATCACAAAGGCAATTGTGTTATGAAGGGAAGATGTGCAAGTACAGTGTTTCTCAGGGAGAATTGAGCCTGCAACTCTCTAAATCTCAAGGAGGTAAATAAAGTTTCCCTTCCAGCCTTATTTTCAAAAGGGACCACAGAGCATTGAACCTGCTGTTTCTTTCTCTGTTTTGTACCTGCAAGGTGATTTAGAAGGGAGATACTTGAGTTGTTTCAGCGTACCACATTCTAGAGGTTTAACAAAAGAAGCCTTTCACTGCCCCTGACTTGGCATCTAGCTGTTCCCAACGGTGCCTTACTCACAAATCCTTGAACACACAGGCCGTCCTTTTTGTACGTTTCGGGTCTGGTGCAGACCCCTGAGTCCTAGGAGACTTCGAATGTTTCCTAGTGCCCAAGAACCACACTGAATAAGGCTACATGGATTCTGCTGCATGCCAACCTGTGGGATGATACAAGCGGAGCCTTAGCTTGAGGCTAGTGATCAAATGGCGTCGCCAATTCACTGAAGATTACCGAAGGATGAGCACCTACCAAAGAATGGCAACCTCCAAGATTTTTCCTAGAAACTCACTTGTCATCACAAAGGCAAATGTGCTATGAAGAGAACATGTGCAACTACAGTGTTTCTCAGGAGAGTTCAGCCCACAACTCTCTAAATCCCAAGGAGGTAAATAAAGTCTCCTTTCATGCCTTATTTTCAAAAGGGACCACAGAGCACTGCCCCTGCTCTTTCTTTCTCTGGTTTGTACCTCCAATGTGCTTTAGAAGGGAGATCCTTGAGTTCATTCAACTTACCACATTCTAGAGGTTTAAGGAAAGAGGCCCTTCACAGCCCATGACTCGTCATCTAGCTGTTCCCAACGGTGCATTGCTCACAACTCCCCGAACTCACAGGCCTTTCTTCTTGTAGGTTTCTCATCCTACTGCAGACCGGCCAGTATTGAGACCTGGAATGATTCCTAGAGTCCAAGAACAACACTGAATAAGGCTACATGGATTCTGCCACACGCCAACGTGTGTTAGGAGACAAGAGGAACGTTTGCTTGAGGCTAGTGGTCAAATAGGGTCGCCAATTCACTGTATATTACTGAAGGATGAGCACATACCAAGGAATGGCAACCTCCAAGTTTTTTTTTCTTGGAAAATCCCTTGTCCTCACAAAGGGAATTGTGCTATGCAGAGAACATGTGCAACTACAATGTTTCTCAGGGAGAATTGAGCCTGCGACTCTTCAAATCCCAAAGAGGTAAATAAACTTTCCCTTCATGCCTTGCTTTCAAAAGGGACCACAGAGCATTGACCCTGCTGTTTCTTCCTCTATTTTGTTCCTCCAAGGTTCGTTAGAAGGGAGATACTTGAGTTGTTTCAACTTACCACATTCTAGAGGTTTAACAGAAAAAGCCTTTCACTGCCCTTTCTTGTCGTAGA
This sequence comes from Balaenoptera physalus, assembly GCF_965194825.1. Taxonomy (NCBI): domain Eukaryota; kingdom Metazoa; phylum Chordata; class Mammalia; order Artiodactyla; family Balaenopteridae; genus Balaenoptera; species Balaenoptera physalus. The sequence goes on from NW_028125631.1 coordinate 66,693, forward strand.
GTTGTCATCAACTGAACGTTGCTCACAAGTTCCAGAAGAGACTGGCAGCCCCTCGTGAATATCGTGGATCATAGTGCACACCCGCCTTTCCTAAGACACCAGAAATGTCTCCTACAGTTCCAGTACTGCTTTGCCAAACGCTGCATTGAACCTGCTGCCTGCCTACCATTGTGACGAGAAAAACAGAACGTTAGGTTGAGGCCAGTCGTCGCATGTGGTTGGCCTATTCACTAACAACTGCTGAAGGAGGAGCACGTAGCAGGAATTGAAAGGAAACCTTTGTTTCATGGAAAATCACTTGCCTGAAAAGGCAATTCTGCAGTGAAGAGACGATGGGCCACTACACTGTTTATCGGGTAACACGGAGGCCGCAAGTGTCGACATTCCAATGTGGAAAATAAACTTCCCATGAAGCCTCAATCTCCAAAGGGAGAGCACAGCTTCTTATGCTGCAGTTTCTGAGTACTTATTGGACGTTCAAGTTACCAACTAAACCCTTTTGTGAGTAAACTTTGCAATACAGGCAGTCGTGAATGTGGTCAAAGTATTACAGGGTCATCGGTGAGTGAGGCCTGGGTGTACAATGTATCTCCGGAATAACTAGCTTTCAAGGGAAACCCTGTAATTTTTCAGGCTGCACTTAAAGTCCACTGGCTGCTGGGCGTAGTTTCCATCACGTGTGAGTTCCCAGAAGGAGGGGTAGGATCATATTATTTTTTGTGTGCTCACGGATAGGCAGAAAAGCAGACACTTTTGGCATGAAGGATTGAACAGAACGCTGATAGCCAGGTGTTTTCAAGCTGTCGCAATCTAGGTGTTTATCCAGGGAAACCCTACACTGCCCATTACTCAGCACCTAGCTCTTCCAAACGGTGCATTGCTCACAAATCCCGGAACACACACGCTTTCCTTCCTGCACGTTTCTCATTCTAGTGCAGACCAGCCAGTACTAAGAGGCCAAGAACGCTTCCTAGAGCTCAAGGACCACACATAATAAGGCTACTTGGATTCAGCTGCATGCCAACCTGTGGCATGATAGAAGAGGAACGTTAGCTTGAGGCTAGTGGACAAATGGGTTCGCCAATTCACTGAAGATTTCCGAAGAATGAGTACCTACCAAAGAATGGCAATCCTCAAGTTTCCTTCCTAGAAACTCACTTGTCATCACAAAGGCAATTGTGCTATGAAGAGAACATGTGCAACTACAGTGTTTCTCAGAAGAATTGAGCACGCAACTCCCTAGATCCCAATGAAGAAAATAAAGATTTCCTTCGAGCCGTATTTTCAAAAGAGACCACAGAGCATTGACCCTGCTGTTTCTTTCTCTGATTGGTACCTCCAAGGTGCTTTAGAAGGGAGACACTTGAGTTGTTTCAACTTACCAGATTCTAGAGGTTTAACAAAAGAAGCCCTACACCTTCCAAGACTCAGCATCGAGCTCTTCCCAATGGTGCACTGCTCACAAATCCCCAAACACACAGGCCATTCTTCTTGTACGTTTCTCATCCTAGTGCAGCCCCACCAGTACTTTGAGACCTGGAATGATTCCTAGAGCTCAAGAACCACACTGAATAAGGCTACATGGATTCAGCTGCATGCCAACCTGTGGCATGATTCAAGAGCAACGTTACCTTGCGGCTAGTGGTCAAACGGGTTCGCCAATTCACTGTAGATCACTGAAGGATGAGCACATACCAAAGAATGGCAACCTCCAAGTTTCTTTCTTGGAAAATCACTTGTCCTCACAAATACCATTGTGCGATGAAGAAAAGGTGGGCTATAACAGAGTTTACCAGGTAACACTGAGGCTGCAACTCTCAACTTTCTAATGGGGAAAATACAATTTTCCAGGAAGCCTCAATTTCGAGGGGGACCAAACAGCATATTCCTCTGGAGTTTCTGGCTCTCTTATTGCACATCCAGTGGACACAATGGAGCATGACCTTAGTAACCATTGCCATGCTGGGAGTCGTGATGGTGGTGTAAGGATATCAAGGTGAAGGCTTAGTGAGGCCTAGGTGGCAATTTTTCTCGGGAATAACTATCAGTTAAGGGAAACCCTGTAATTATTGAAACTGGACATGAAGTCTAGTTGCTGCTTGAGGTATACCGACTTCACGGTTTAGTTCCTAGAAGCAATCGTAAGCTAATTGTGTTTTTCAGTGCAGCTCAGGTTTCCTGAGGAATGCAGACACGCTTTGCATGAAGGAAGGCACGGAACGTTGATAACTGTGTTGCTTTCCAGCCATCGCAAGCTAGGGGTGGAACCAACGAAGCCCTTCACTGCCCATCACTTGGCATCTAGATGTTCCCAACCGTAGATTGCTCACAACTTCCCGAAGACACAGGCGGTCCTTTTAGTACGTTTCAAAACCTAGGGCAGACCAGCGAGTCAAAAGAGAACTGATATGATTCCTAGAGTTCAAGAACCACAGGGACTAAGGCTGCATGGAATCTGTGGCATGCCTGCCCCTGTCATGAGAAAACCTGAACGTTAACTTGAGGCTAGAGGTCCCATGTGTTTGGTTCATTCCCTGAAGATTACCGAGGGATGAGCAACTACCAAGGAATGGCAACCTCCAAGGTTCTATCCTAGAAACTCACGTCATCACAAAGGCAATTGTGTTATGAAGGGAAGATGTGCAAGTACAGTGTTTCTCAGGGAGAATTGAGCCTGCAACTCTCTAAATCTCAAGGAGGTAAATAAAGTTTCCCTTCCAGCCTTATTTTCAAAAGGGACCACAGAGCATTGAACCTGCTGTTTCTTTCTCTGTTTTGTACCTGCAAGGTGATTTAGAAGGGAGATACTTGAGTTGTTTCAGCGTACCACATTCTAGAGGTTTAACAAAAGAAGCCTTTCACTGCCCCTGACTTGGCATCTAGCTGTTCCCAACGGTGCCTTACTCACAAATCCTTGAACACACAGGCCGTCCTTTTTGTACGTTTCGGGTCTGGTGCAGACCCCTGAGTCCTAGGAGTCTTCGAATGTTTCCTAGTGCCCAAGAACCACACTGAATAAGGCTACATGGATTCTGCTGCATGCCACCCTGTGGGATGATACAAGAGGAGCCTTAGCTTGAGGCTAGTGATCAAATGGCGTCGCCAATTCACTGAAGATTACCGAAGGATGAGCACCTACCAAAGAATGGCAACCTCCAAGATTTTTCCTAGAAACTCACTTGTCATCACAAAGGCAAATGTGCTATGAAGAGAACATGTGCAACTACAGTGTTTCTCAGGAGAGTTCAGCCCACAACTCTCTAAATCCCAAGGAGGTAAATAAAGTCTCCCTTCATGCCTTATTTTCAAAAGGGACCACAGAGCACTGCCCCTGCTCTTTCTTTCTCTGGTTTGTACCTCCAATGTGCTTTAGAAGGGAGATCCTTGAGTTCATTCAACTTACCACATTCTAGAGGTTTAAGGAAAGAGGCCCTTCACAGCCCATGACTCGTCATCTAGCTGTTCCCAACGGTGCATTGCTCACAACTCCCCGAACTCACAGGCCTTTCTTCTTGTAGGTTTCTCATCCTACTGCAGACCGGCCAGTATTGAGACCTGGAATGATTCCTAGAGTCCAAGAACAACACTGAATAAGGCTACATGGATTCTGCCACACGCCAACGTGTGTTAGGAGACAAGAGGAACGTTTGCTTGAGGCTAGTGGTCAAATAGGGTCGCCAATTCACTGTATATTACTGAAGGATGAGCACATACCAAGGAATGGCAACCTCCAAGTTTTTTTTTCTTGGAAAATCCCTTGTCCTCACAAAGGGAATTGTGCTATGCAGAGAACATGTGCAACTACAATGTTTCTCAGGGAGAATTGAGCCTGCGACTCTTCAAATCCCAAAGAGGTAAATAAACTTTCCCTTCATGCCTTGCTTTCAAAAGGGACCACAGAGCATTGACCCTGCTGTTTCTTCCTCTATTTTGTTCCTCCAAGGTTCGTTAGAAGGGAGATACTTGAGTTGTTTCAACTTACCACATTCTAGAGGTTTAACAGAAAAAGCCTTTCACTGCCCTTTCTTGGCGTAGAGTTGTCATCAACTGAACGTTGCTCACAAGTTCCAGAAGAGACTGGCAGCCCCTCGTGAATATCGTGGATCCTAGTGCACACCCGCCTTTCCTAAGACACCAGAAATGTCTCCTAGAGTTCCAGTACTGCTTTGCCAAACGCTGCATTGAACCTGCTGCCTGCCTACCATTGTGACGAGAAAAACAGAACGTTAGGTTGAGGCCATTCGTCGCATGTGGTTGGCCTATTCACTAACAACTGCTGAAGGAGGAGCACGTAGCAGGAATTGAAAGGAAACCTTTGTTTCATGGAAAATCACTTGCCTGAAAAGGCAATTCTGCAGTGAAGAGACGATGGGCCACTACACTGTTTATCGGGTAACACGGAGGCCGCAAGTGTCGACATTCCAATGTGGAAAATAAACTTCCCATGAAGCCTCAATCTCCAAAGGGAGAGCACAGCTTCTTATGCTGCAGTTTCTGAGTACTTATTGGACGTTCAAGTTACCAACTAAACCCTTTTGTGAGTAAACTTTGCAATACAGGCAGTCGTGAATGTGGTCAAAGTATTACAGGGTCATCGGTGAGTGAGGCCTGGGTGTACAATGTATCTCCGGAATAACTAGCTTTCAAGGGAAACCCTGTAATTTTTCAGGCTGCACTTAAAGTCCACTGGCTGCTGGGCGTAGTTTCCATCACGTGTGAGTTCCCAGAAGGAGGGGTAGGATCATATTATTTTTTGTGTGCTCACGGATAGGCAGAAAAGCAGACACTTTTGGCATGAAGGATTGAACAGAACGCTGATAGCCAGGTGTTGTCAAGCTGTCGCAATCTAGGTGTTTATCCAGGGAAACCCTACACTGCCCATTACTCAGCACCTAGCTCTTCCAAACGGTGCATTGCTCACAACCCCCGGAACACACACGCTTTCCTTCCTGCACGTTTCTCATTCTAGTGCAGACCAGCCAGTACTAAGAGGCCAAGAACGCTTCCTAGAGCTCAAGGACCACACATAATAAGGCTACTTGGATTCAGCTGCATGCCAACCTGTGGCATGATAGAAGAGGAACGTTAGCTTGAGGCTAGTGGACAAATGGGTTCGCCAATTCACTGAAGATTTCCGAAGAATGAGTACCTACCAAAGAATGGCAATCCTCAAGTTTCCTTCCTAGAAACTCACTTGTCATCACAAAGGCAATTGTGCTATGAAGAGAACATGTGCAACTACAGTGTTTCTCAGAAGAATTGAGCACGCAACTCCCTAGATCCCAATGAAGAAAATAAAGATTTCCTTCGAGCCGTATTTTCAAAAGAGACCACAGAGCATTGACCCTGCTGTTTCTTTCTCTGATTGGTACCTCCAAGGTGCTTTAGAAGGGAGACACTTGAGTTGTTTCAACTTACCAGATTCTAGAGGTTTAACAAAAGAAGCCCTACACCTTCCAAGACTCAGCATCGAGCTCTTCCCAATGGTGCACTGCTCACAAATCCCCAAACACACAGGCCATTCTTCTTGTACGTTTCTCATCCTAGTGCAGCCCCACCAGTACTTTGAGACCTGGAATGATTCCTAGAGCTCAAGAACCACACTGAATAAGGCTACATGGATTCAGCTGCATGCCAACCTGTGGCATGATTCAAGAGCAACGTTACCTTGCGGCTAGTGGTCAAACGGGTTCGCCAATTCACTGTAGATCACTGAAGGATGAGCACATACCAAAGAATGGCAACCTCCAAGTTTCTTTCTTGGAAAATCACTTGTCCTCACAAATACCATTGTGCGATGAAGAAAAGGTGGGCTACAACAGAGTTTACCAGGTAACACTGAGGCTGCAACTCTCAACTTTCTAATGAGGAAAATACAATTTTCCAGGAAGCCTCAATTTCCAGGGGGACCAAACAGCATATTCCTCTGGAGTTTCTGGCTCTCTTATTGCACATCCAGTGGACACAATGGAGCATGACCTTAGTAACCATTGCCATGCTGGGAGTCGTGATGGTGGTGTAAGGATATCAAGGTGAAGGCTTAGTGAGGCCTAGGTGGCAATTTTTCTCGGGAATAACTATCAGTTAAGGGAAACCCTGTAATTATTGAAACTGGACATGAAGTCTAGTTGCTGCTTGAGGTATACCGACTTCACGGTTTAGTTCCTAGAAGCAATCGTAAGCTAATTGTGTTTTTCAGTGCAGCTCAGGTTTCCTGAGGAATGCAGACACGCTTTGCATGAAGGAAGGCACGGAACGTTGATAACTGTGTTGCTTTCCAGCCATCGCAAGCTAGGGGTGTAACCAACGAAGCCCTTCACTGCCCATCACTTGGCATCTAGATGTTCCCAACCGTAGATTGCTCACAACTTCCCGAAGACACAGGCGGTCCTTTTAGTACGTTTCAAAACCTAGGGCAGACCAGCGAGTCAAAAGAGAACTGATATGATTCCTAGAGTTCAAGAACCACAGGGACTAAGGCTGCATGGAATCTGTGGCATGCCTGCCCCTGTCATGAGAAAACCTGAACGTTAACTTGAGGCTAGAGGTCCCATGTGTTTGGTTCATTCCCTGAAGATTACCGAGGGATGAGCAACTACCAAGGAATGGCAACCTCCAAGGTTCTATCCTAGAAACTCACGTCATCACAAAGGCAATTGTGTTATGAAGGGAAGATGTGCAAGTACAGTGTTTCTCAGGGAGAATTGAGCCTGCAACTCTCTAAATCTCAAGGAGGTAAATAAAGTTTCCCTTCCAGCCTTATTTTCAAAAGGGACCACAGAGCATTGAACCTGCTGTTTCTTTCTCTGTTTTGTACCTGCAAGGTGATTTAGAAGGGAGATACTTGAGTTGTTTCAGCGTACCACATTCTAGAGGTTTAACAAAAGAAGCCTTTCACTGCCCCTGACTTGGCATCTAGCTGTTCCCAACGGTGCCTTACTCACAAATCCTTGAACACACAGGCCGTCCTTTTTGTACGTTTCGGGTCTGGTGCAGACCCCTGAGTCCTAGGAGACTTCGAATGTTTCCTAGTGCCCAAGAACCACACTGAATAAGGCTACATGGATTCTGCTGCATGCCAACCTGTGGGATGATACAAGCGGAGCCTTAGCTTGAGGCTAGTGATCAAATGGCGTCGCCAATTCACTGAAGATTACCGAAGGATGAGCACCTACCAAAGAATGGCAACCTCCAAGATTTTTCCTAGAAACTCACTTGTCATCACAAAGGCAAATGTGCTATGAAGAGAACATGTGCAACTACAGTGTTTCTCAGGAGAGTTCAGCCCACAACTCTCTAAATCCCAAGGAGGTAAATAAAGTCTCCCTTCATGCCTTATTTTCAAAAGGGACCACAGAGCACTGCCCCTGCTCTTTCTTTCTCTGGTTTGTACCTCCAATGTGCTTTAGAAGGGAGATCCTTGAGTTCATTCAACTTACCACATTCTAGAGGTTTAAGGAAAGAGGCCCTTCACAGCCCATGACTCGTCATCTAGCTGTTCCCAACGGTGCATTGCTCACAACTCCCCGAACTCACAGGCCTTTCTTCTTGTAGGTTTCTCATCCTACTGCAGACCGGCCAGTATTGAGACCTGGAATGATTCCTAGAGTCCAAGAACAACACTGAATAAGGCTACATGGATTCTGCCACACGCCAACGTGTGTTAGGAGACAAGAGGAACGTTTGCTTGAGGCTAGTGGTCAAATAGGGTCGCCAATTCACTGTATATTACTGAAGGATGAGCACATACCAAGGAATGGCAACCTCCAAGTTTTTTTTTCTTGGAAAATCCCTTGTCCTCACAAAGGGAATTGTGCTATGCAGAGAACATGTGCAACTACAATGTTTCTCAGGGAGAATTGAGCCTGCGACTCTTCAAATCCCAAAGAGGTAAATAAACTTTCCCTTCATGCCTTGCTTTCAAAAGGGACCACAGAGCATTGACCCTGCTGTTTCTTCCTCTATTTTGTTCCTCCAAGGTTCGTTAGAAGGGAGATACTGGAGTTGTTTCAACTTACCACATTCTAGAGGTTTAACAGAAAAAGCCTTTCACTGCCCTTTCTTGGCGTAGAGTTGTCATCAACTGAACGTTGCTCACAAGTTCCAGAAGAGACTGGCAGCCCCTCGTGAATATCGTGGATCCTAGTGCACACCCGCCTTTCCTAAGACACCAGAAATGTCTCCTACAGTTCCAGTACTGCTTTGCCAAACGCTGCATTGAACCTGCTGCCTGCCTACCATTGTGACGAGAAAAACAGAACGTTAGGTTGAGGCCAGTCTCGCATGTGGTTGGCCTATTCACTAACAACTGCTGAAGGAGGAGCACGTAGCAGGAATTGAAAGGAAACCTTTGTTTCATGGAAAATCACTTGCCTGAAAAGGCAATTCTGCAGTGAAGAGACGATGGGCCACTACACTGTTTATCGGGTAACACGGAGGCCGCAAGTTTCGACATTCCAATGTGGAAAATAAACTTCCCATGAAGCCTCAAGCTCCAAAGGGAGAGCACAGCTTCTTATGCTGCAGTTTCTGAGTACTTATTGGACGTTCAAGTTACCAACTAAACCCTTTTGTGAGTAAACTTTGCAATACAGGCAGTCGTGAATGTGGTCAAAGTATTACAGGGTCATCGGTGAGTGAGGCCTGGGTGTACAATGTATCTCCGGAATAACTAGCTTTCAAGGGAAACCCTGTAATTTTTCAGGCTGCACTTAAAGTCCACTGGCTGCTGGGCGTAGTTTCCATCACGTGTGAGTTCCCAGAAGGAGGGGTAGGATCATATTATTTTTTGTGTGCTCACGGATAGGCAGAAAAGCAGACACTTTTGGCATGAAGGATTGAACAGAACGCTGATAGCCAGGTGTTGTCAAGCTGTCGCAATCTAGGTGTTTATCCAGGGAAACCCTACACTGCCCATTACTCAGCACCTAGCTCTTCCAAACGGTGCATTGCTCACAACCCCCGGAACACACACGCTTTCCTTCCTGCACGTTTCTCATTCTAGTGCAGACCAGCCAGTACTAAGAGGCCAAGAACGCTTCCTAGAGCTCAAGGACCACACATAATAAGGCTACTTGGATTCAGCTGCATGCCAACCTGTGGCATGATAGAAGAGGAACGTTAGCTTGAGGCTAGTGGACAAATGGGTTCGCCAATTCACTGAAGATTTCCGAAGAATGAGTACCTACCAAAGAATGTCAATCCTCAAGTTTCCTTCCTAGAAACTCACTTGTCATCACAAAGGCAATTGTGCTATGAAGAGAACATGTGCAACTACAGTGTTTCTCAGAAGAATTGAGCACGCAACTCCCTAGATCCCAATGAAGAAAATAAAGATTTCCTTCGAGCCGTATTTTCAAAAGAGACCACAGAGCATTGACCCTGCTGTTTCTTTCTCTGATTGGTACCTCCAAGGTGCTTTAGAAGGGAGACACTTGAGTTGTTTCAACTTACCAGATTCTAGAGGTTTAACAAAAGAAGCCCTACACCTTCCAAGACTCAGCACCGAGCTCTTCCCAATGGTGCACTGCTCACAAATCCCCAAACACACAGGCCATTCTTCTTGTACGTTTCTCATCCTGGTGCAGCCCCACCAGTACTTTGAGACCTGGAATGATTCCTAGAGCTCAAGAACCACACTGAATAAGGCTACATGGATTCAGCTGCATGCCAACCTGTGGCATGATTCAAGAGCAACGTTACCTTGCGGCTAGTGGTCAAACGGGTTCGCCAATTCACTGTAGATCACTGAAGGATGAGCACATACCAAAGAATGGCAACCTCCAAGTTTCTTTCTTGGAAAATCACTTGTCCTCACAAATACCATTGTGCGATGAAGAAAAGGTGGGCTACAACAGAGTTTACCAGGTAACACTGAGGCTGCAACTCTCAACTTTCTAATGAGGAAAATACAATTTTCCAGGAAGCCTCAATTTCCAGGGGGACCAAACAGCATATTCCTCTGGAGTTTCTGGCTCTCTTATTGCACATCCAGTGGACACAATGGAGCATGACCTTAGTAACCATTGCCATGCTGGGAGTCGTGATGGCGGTGTAAGGATATCAAGGTGAAGGCTTAGTGAGGCCTAGGTGGCAATTTTTCTCGGGAATAACTATCAGTTAAGGGAAACCCTGTAATTATTGAAACTGGACATGAAGTCTAGTTGCTGCTTGAGGTATACCGACTTCACGGTTTAGTTCCTAGAAGCAATCGTAGGCTAATTGTGTTTTTCAGTGCAGCTCAGGTTTCCTGAGGAATGCAGACACGCTTTGCATGAAGGAAGGCACGGAACGTTGAAAACTGTGTTGCTTTCCAGCCATCGCAAGCTAGGGGTGGAACCAACGAAGCCCTTCACTGCCCATCACTTGGCATCTAGATGTTCCCAACCGTAGATTGCTCACAACTTCGCGAAGACACAGGCGGTCCTTTTAGTACGTTTCAAAACCTAGGGCAGACCAGCGAGTCAAAAGAGAACTGATATGATTCCTAGAGTTCAAGAACCACAGGGACTAAGGCTGCATGGAATCTGTGGCATGCCTGCCCCTGTCATGAGAAAACCTGAACGTTAACTTGAGGCTAGAGGTCCCATGTGTTTGGTTCATTCCCTGAAGATTACCGAGGGATGAGCAACTACCAAGGAATGGCAACCTCCAAGGTTCTATCCTAGAAACTCACGTCATCACAAAGGCAATTGTGTTATGAAGGGAAGATGTGCAAGTACAGTGTTTCTCAGGGAGAATTGAGCCTGCAACTCTCTAAATCTCAAGGAGGTAAATAAAGTTTCCCTTCCAGCCTTATTTTCAAAAGGGACCACAGAGCATTGAACCTGCTGTTTCTTTCTCTGTTTTGTACCTGCAAGGTGATTTAGAAGGGAGATACTTGAGTTGTTTCAGCGTACCACATTCTAGAGGTTTAACAAAAGAAGCCTTTCACTGCCCCTGACTTGGCATCTAGCTGTTCCCAACGGTGCCTTACTCACAAATCCTTGAACACACAGGCCGTCCTTTTTGTACGTTTCGGGTCTGGTGCAGACCCCTGAGTCCTAGGAGACTTCGAATGTTTCCTAGTGCCCAAGAACCACACTGAATAAGGCTACATGGATTCTGCTGCATGCCAACCTGTGGGATGATACAAGCGGAGCCTTAGCTTGAGGCTAGTGATCAAATGGCGTCGCCAATTCACTGAAGATTACCGAAGGATGAGCACCTACCAAAGAATGGCAACCTCCAAGATTTTTCCTAGAAACTCACTTGTCATCACAAAGGCAAATGTGCTATGAAGAGAACATGTGCAACTACAGTGTTTCTCAGGAGAGTTCAGCCCACAACTCTCTAAATCCCAAGGAGGTAAATAAAGTCTCCCTTCATGCCTTATTTTCAAAAGGGACCACAGAGCACTGCCCCTGCTCTTTCTTTCTCTGGTTTGTACCTCCAATGTGCTTTAGAAGGGAGATCCTTGAGTTCATTCAACTTACCACATTCTAGAGGTTTAAGGAAAGAGGCCCTTCACAGCCCATGACTCGTCATCTAGCTGTTCCCAACGGTGCATTGCTCACAACTCCCCGAACTCACAGGCCTTTCTTCTTGTAGGTTTCTCATCCTACTGCAGACCGGCCAGTATTGAGACCTGGAATGATTCCTAGAGTCCAAGAACAACACTGAATAAGGCTACATGGATTCTGCCACACGCCAACGTGTGTTAGGAGACAAGAGGAACGTTTGCTTGAGGCTAGTGGTCAAATAGGGTCGCCAATTCACTGTATATTACTGAAGGATGAGCACATACCAAGGAATGGCAACCTCCAAGTTTTTTTTTCTTGGAAAATCCCTTGTCCTCACAAAGGGAATTGTGCTATGCAGAGAACATGTGCAACTACAATGTTTCTCAGGGAGAATTGAGCCTGCGACTCTTCAAATCCCAAAGAGGTAAATAAACTTTCCCTTCATGCCTTGCTTTCAAAAGGGACCACAGAGCATTGACCCTGCTGTTTCTTCCTCTATTTTGTTCCTCCAAGGTTCGTTAGAAGGGAGATACTGGAGTTGTTTCAACTTACCACATTCTAGAGGTTTAACAGAAAAAGCCTTTCACTGCCCTTTCTTGGCGTAGAGTTGTCATCAACTGAACGTTGCTCACAAGTTCCAGAAGAGACTGGCAGCCCCTCGTGAATATCGTGGATCCTAGTGCACACCCGCCTTTCCTAAGACACCAGAAATGTCTCCTACAGTTCCAGTACTGCTTTGCCAAACGCTGCATTGAACCTGCTGCCTGCCTACCATTGTGACGAGAAAAACAGAACGTTAGGTTGAGGCCAGTCTCGCATGTGGTTGGCCTATTCACTAACAACTGCTGAAGGAGGAGCACGTAGCAGGAATTGAAAGGAAACCTTTGTTTCATGGAAAATCACTTGCCTGAAAAGGCAATTCTGCAGTGAAGAGACGATGGGCCACTACACTGTTTATCGGGTAACACGGAGGCCGCAAGTTTCGACATTCCAATGTGGAAAATAAACTTCCCATGAAGCCTCAAGCTCCAAAGGGAGAGCACAGCTTCTTATGCTGCAGTTTCTGAGTACTTATTGGACGTTCAAGTTACCAACTAAACCCTTTTGTGAGTAAACTTTGCAATACAGGCAGTCGTGAATGTGGTCAAAGTATTACAGGGTCATCGGTGAGTGAGGCCTGGGTGTACAATGTATCTCCGGAATAACTAGCTTTCAAGGGAAACCCTGTAATTTTTCAGGCTGCACTTAAAGTCCACTGGCTGCTGGGCGTAGTTTCCATCACGTGTGAGTTCCCAGAAGGAGGGGTAGGATCATATTATTTTTTGTGTGCTCACGGATAGGCAGAAAAGCAGACACTTTTGGCATGAAGGATTGAACAGAACGCTGATAGCCAGGTGTTGTCAAGCTGTCGCAATCTAGGTGTTTATCCAGGGAAACCCTACACTGCCCATTACTCAGCACCTAGCTCTTCCAAACGGTGCATTGCTCACAACCCCCGGAACACACACGCTTTCCTTCCTGCACGTTTCTCATTCTAGTGCAGACCAGCCAGTACTAAGAGGCCAAGAACGCTTCCTAGAGCTCAAGGACCACACATAATAAGGCTACTTGGATTCAGCTGCATGCCAACCTGTGGCATGATAGAAGAGGAACGTTAGCTTGAGGCTAGTGGACAAATGGGTTCGCCAATTCACTGAAGATTTCCGAAGAATGAGTACCTACCAAAGAATGTCAATCCTCAAGTTTCCTTCCTAGAAACTCACTTGTCATCACAAAGGCAATTGTGCTATGAAGAGAACATGTGCAACTACAGTGTTTCTCAGAAGAATTGAGCACGCAACTCCCTAGATCCCAATGAAGAAAATAAAGATTTCCTTCGAGCCGTATTTTCAAAAGAGACCACAGAGCATTGACCCTGCTGTTTCTTTCTCTGATTGGTACCTCCAAGGTGCTTTAGAAGGGAGACACTTGAGTTGTTTCAACTTACCAGATTCTAGAGGTTTAACAAAAGAAGCCCTACACCTTCCAAGACTCAGCACCGAGCTCTTCCCAATGGTGCACTGCTCACAAATCCCCAAACACACAGGCCATTCTTCTTGTACGTTTCTCATCCTGGTGCAGCCCCACCAGTACTTTGAGACCTGGAATGATTCCTAGAGCTCAAGAACCACACTGAATAAGGCTACATGGATTCAGCTGCATGCCAACCTGTGGCATGATTCAAGAGCAACGTTACCTTGCGGCTAGTGGTCAAACGGGTTCGCCAATTCACTGTAGATCACTGAAGGATGAGCACATACCAAAGAATGGCAACCTCCAAGTTTCTTTCTTGGAAAATCACTTGTCCTCACAAATACCATTGTGCGATGAAGAAAAGGTGGGCTACAACAGAGTTTACCAGGTAACACTGAGGCTGCAACTCTCAACTTTCTAATGAGGAAAATACAATTTTCCAGGAAGCCTCAATTTCCAGGGGGACCAAACAGCATATTCCTCTGGAGTTTCTGGCTCTCTTATTGCACATCCAGTGGACACAATGGAGCATGACCTTAGTAACCATTGCCATGCTGGGAGTCGTGATGGCGGTGTAAGGATATCAAGGTGAAGGCTTAGTGAGGCCTAGGTGGCAATTTTTCTCGGGAATAACTATCAGTTAAGGGAAACCCTGTAATTATTGAAACTGGACATGAAGTCTAGTTGCTGCTTGAGGTATACCGACTTCACGGTTTAGTTCCTAGAAGCAATCGTAGGCTAATTGTGTTTTTCAGTGCAGCTCAGGTTTCCTGAGGAATGCAGACACGCTTTGCATGAAGGAAGGCACGGAACGTTGAAAACTGTGTTGCTTTCCAGCCATCGCAAGCTAGGGGTGGAACCAACGAAGCCCTTCACTGCCCATCACTTGGCATCTAGATGTTCCCAACCGTAGATTGCTCACAACTTCGCGAAGACACAGGCGGTCCTTTTAGTACGTTTCAAAACCTAGGGCAGACCAGCGAGTCAAAAGAGAACTGATATGATTCCTAGAGTTCAAGAACCACAGGGACTAAGGCTGCATGGAATCTGTGGCATGCCTGCCCCTGTCATGAGAAAACCTGAACGTTAACTTGAGGCTAGAGGTCCCATGTGTTTGGTTCATTCCCTGAAGATTACCGAGGGATGAGCAACTACCAAGGAATGGCAACCTCCAAGGTTCTATCCTAGAAACTCACGTCATCACAAAGGCAATTGTGTTATGAAGGGAAGATGTGCAAGTACAGTGTTTCTCAGGGAGAATTGAGCCTGCAACTCTCTAAATCTCAAGGAGGTAAATAAAGTTTCCCTTCCAGCCTTATTTTCAAAAGGGACCACAGAGCATTGAACCTGCTGTTTCTTTCTCTGTTTTGTACCTGCAAGGTGATTTAGAAGGGAGATACTTGAGTTGTTTCAGCGTACCACATTCTAGAGGTTTAACAAAAGAAGCCTTTCACTGCCCCTGACTTGGCATCTAGCTGTTCCCAACGGTGCCTTACTCACAAATCCTTGAACACACAGGCCGTCCTTTTTGTACGTTTCGGGTCTGGTGCAGACCCCTGAGTCCTAGGAGACTTCGAATGTTTCCTAGTGCCCAAGAACCACACTGAATAAGGCTACATGGATTCTGCTGCATGCCAACCTGTGGGATGATACAAGCGGAGCCTTAGCTTGAGGCTAGTGATCAAATGGCGTCGCCAATTCACTGAAGATTACCGAAGGATGAGCACCTACCAAAGAATGGCAACCTCCAAGATTTTTCCTAGAAACTCACTTGTCATCACAAAGGCAAATGTGCTATGAAGAGAACATGTGCAACTACAGTGTTTCTCAGGAGAGTTCAGCCCACAACTCTCTAAATCCCAAGGAGGTAAATAAAGTCTCCCTTCATGCCTTATTTTCAAAAGGGACCACAGAGCACTGCCCCTGCTCTTTCTTTCTCTGGTTTGTACCTCCAATGTGCTTTAGAAGGGAGATCCTTGAGTTCATTCAACTTACCACATTCTAGAGGTTTAAGGAAAGAGGCCCTTCACAGCCCATGACTCGTCATCTAGCTGTTCCCAACGGTGCATTGCTCACAACTCCCCGAACTCACAGGCCTTTCTTCTTGTAGGTTTCTCATCCTACTGCAGACCGGCCAGTATTGAGACCTGGAATGATTCCTAGAGTCCAAGAACAACACTGAATAAGGCTACATGGATTCTGCCACACGCCAACGTGTGTTAGGAGACAAGAGGAACGTTTGCTTGAGGCTAGTGGTCAAATAGGGTCGCCAATTCACTGTATATTACTGAAGGATGAGCACATACCAAGGAATGGCAACCTCCAAGTTTTTTTTTCTTGGAAAATCCCTTGTCCTCACAAAGGGAATTGTGCTATGCAGAGAACATGTGCAACTACAATGTTTCTCAGGGAGAATTGAGCCTGCGACTCTTCAAATCCCAAAGAGGTAAATAAACTTTCCCTTCATGCCTTGCTTTCAAAAGGGACCACAGAGCATTGACCCTGCTGTTTCTTCCTCTATTTTGTTCCTCCAAGGTTCGTTAGAAGGGAGATACTTGAGTTGTTTCAACTTACCACATTCTAGAGGTTTAACAGAAAAAGCCTTTCACTGCCCTTTCTTGGCGTAGAGTTGTCATCAACTGAACGTTGCTCACAAGTTCCAGAAGAGACTGGCAGCCCCTCGTGAATATCGTGGATCCTAGTGCACACCCGCCTTTCCTAAGACACCAGAAATGTCTCCTACAGTTCCAGTACTGCTTTGCCAAACGCTGCATTGAACCTGCTGCCTGCCTACCATTGTGACGAGAAAAACAGAACGTTAGGTTGAGGCCAGTCGTCGCATGTGGTTGGCCTATTCACTAACAACTGCTGAAGGAGGAGCACGTAGCAGGAATTGAAAGGAAACCTTTGTTTCATGGAAAATCACTTGCCTGAAAAGGCAATTCTGCAGTGAAGAGACGATGGGCCACTACACTGTTTATCGGGTAACACGGAGGCCGCAAGTGTCGACATTCCAATGTGGAAAATAAACTTCCCATGAAGCCTCAATCTCCAAAGGGAGAGCACAGCTTCTTATGCTGCAGTTTCTGAGTACTTATTGGACGTTCAAGTTACCAACTAAACCCTTTTGTGAGTAAACTTTGCAATACAGGCAGTCGTGAATGTGGTCAAAGTATTACAGGGTCATCGGTGAGTGAGGCCTGGGTGTACAATGTATCTCCGGAATAACTAGCTTTCAAGGGAAACCCTGTAATTTTTCAGGCTGCACTTAAAGTCCACTGGCTGCTGGGCGTAGTTTCCATCACGTGTGAGTTCCCAGAAGGAGGGGTAGGATCATATTATTTTTTGTGTGCTCACGGATAGGCAGAAAAGCAGACACTTTTGGCATGAAGGATTGAACAGAACGCTGATAGCCAGGTGTTTTCAAGCTGTCGCAATCTAGGTGTTTATCCAGGGAAACCCTACACTGCCCATTACTCAGCACCTAGCTCTTCCAAACGGTGCATTGCTCACAACCCCCGGAACACACACGCTTTCCTTCCTGCACGTTTCTCATTCTAGTGCAGACCAGCCAGTACTAAGAGGCCAAGAACGCTTCCTAGAGCTCAAGGACCACACATAATAAGGCTACTTGGATTCAGCTGCATGCCAACCTGTGGCATGATAGAAGAGGAACGTTAGCTTGAGGCTAGTGGACAAATGGGTTCGCCAATTCACTGAAGATTTCCGAAGAATGAGTACCTACCAAAGAATGTCAATCCTCAAGTTTCCTTCCTAGAAACTCACTTGTCATCACAAAGGCAATTGTGCTATGAAGAGAACATGTGCAACTACAGTGTTTCTCAGAAGAATTGAGCACGCAACTCCCTAGATCCCAATGAAGAAAATAAAGATTTCCTTCGAGCCGTATTTTCAAAAGAGACCACAGAGCATTTACCCTGCTGTTTCTTTCTCTGATTGGTACCTCCAAGGTGCTTTAGAAGGGAGACACTTGAGTTGTTTCAACTTACCAGATTCTAGAGGTTTAACAAAAGAAGCCCTACACCTTCCAAGACTCAGCACCGAGCTCTTCCCAATGGTGCACTGCTCACAAATCCCCAAACACACAGGCCATTCTTCTTGTACGTTTCTCATCCTAGTGCAGCCCCACCAGTACTTTGAGACCTGGAATGATTCCTAGAGCTCAAGAACCACACTGAATAAGGCTACATGGATTCAGCTGCATGCCAACCTGTGGCATGATTCAAGAGCAACGTTACCTTGCGGCTAGTGGTCAAACGGGTTCGCCAATTCACTGTAGATCACTGAAGGATGAGCACATACCAAAGAATGGCAACCTCCAAGTTTCTTTCTTGGAAAATCACTTGTCCTCACAAATACCATTGTGCGATGAAGAAAAGGTGGGCTACAACAGAGTTTACCAGGTAACACTGAGGCTGCAACTCTCAACTTTCTAATGAGGAAAATACAATTTTCCAGGAAGCCTCAATTTCCAGGGGGACCAAACAGCATATTCCTCTGGAGTTTCTGGCTCTCTTATTGCACATCCAGTGGACACAATGGAGCATGACCTTAGTAACCATTGCCATGCTGGGAGTCGTGATGGTGGTGTAAGGATATCAAGGTGAAGGCTTAGTGAGGCCTAGGTGGCAATTTTTCTCGGGAATAACTATCAGTTAAGGGAAACCCTGTAATTATTGAAACTGGACATGAAGTCTAGTTGCTGCTTGAGGTATACCGACTTCACGGTTTAGTTCCTAGAAGCAATCGT
This sequence comes from Balaenoptera physalus, assembly GCF_965194825.1. Taxonomy (NCBI): domain Eukaryota; kingdom Metazoa; phylum Chordata; class Mammalia; order Artiodactyla; family Balaenopteridae; genus Balaenoptera; species Balaenoptera physalus. The sequence goes on from NW_028125631.1 coordinate 84,978, forward strand.
AGGCTAATTGTGTTTTTCAGTGCAGCTCAGGTTTCCTGAGGAATGCAGACACGCTTTGCATGAAGGAAGGCACGGAACGTTGAAAACTGTGTTGCTTTCCAGCCATCGCAAGCTAGGGGTGGAACCAACGAAGCCCTTCACTGCCCATCACTTGGCATCTAGATGTTCCCAACCGTAGATTGCTCACAACTTCGCGAAGACACAGGCGGTCCTTTTAGTACGTTTCAAAACCTAGGGCAGACCAGCGAGTCAAAAGAGAACTGATATGATTCCTAGAGTTCAAGAACCACAGGGACTAAGGCTGCATGGAATCTGTGGCATGCCTGCCCCTGTCATGAGAAAACCTGAACGTTAACTTGAGGCTAGAGGTCCCATGTGTTTGGTTCATTCCCTGAAGATTACCGAGGGATGAGCAACTACCAAGGAATGGCAACCTCCAAGGTTCTATCCTAGAAACTCACGTCATCACAAAGGCAATTGTGTTATGAAGGGAAGATGTGCAAGTACAGTGTTTCTCAGGGAGAATTGAGCCTGCAACTCTCTAAATCTCAAGGAGGTAAATAAAGTTTCCCTTCCAGCCTTATTTTCAAAAGGGACCACAGAGCATTGAACCTGCTGTTTCTTTCTCTGTTTTGTACCTGCAAGGTGATTTAGAAGGGAGATACTTGAGTTGTTTCAGCGTACCACATTCTAGAGGTTTAACAAAAGAAGCCTTTCACTGCCCCTGACTTGGCATCTAGCTGTTCCCAACGGTGCCTTACTCACAAATCCTTGAACACACAGGCCGTCCTTTTTGTACGTTTCGGGTCTGGTGCAGACCCCTGAGTCCTAGGAGACTTCGAATGTTTCCTAGTGCCCAAGAACCACACTGAATAAGGCTACATGGATTCTGCTGCATGCCAACCTGTGGGATGATACAAGAGGAGCCTTAGCTTGAGGCTAGTGATCAAATGGCGTCGCCAATTCACTGAAGATTACCGAAGGATGAGCACCTACCAAAGAATGGCAACCTCCAAGATTTTTCCTAGAAACTCACTTGTCATCACAAAGGCAAATGTGCTATGAAGAGAACATGTGCAACTACAGTGTTTCTCAGGAGAGTTCAGCCCACAACTCTCTAAATCCCAAGGAGGTAAATAAAGTCTCCCTTCATGCCTTATTTTCAAAAGGGACCACAGAGCACTGCCCCTGCTCTTTCTTTCTCTGGTTTGTACCTCCAATGTGCTTTAGAAGGGAGATCCTTGAGTTCATTCAACTTACCACATTCTAGAGGTTTAAGGAAAGAGGCCCTTCACAGCCCATGACTCGTCATCTAGCTGTTCCCAACGGTGCATTGCTCACAACTCCCCGAACTCACAGGCCTTTCTTCTTGTAGGTTTCTCATCCTACTGCAGACCGGCCAGTATTGAGACCTGGAATGATTCCTAGAGTCCAAGAACAACACTGAATAAGGCTACATGGATTCTGCCACACGCCAACGTGTGTTAGGAGACAAGAGGAACGTTTGCTTGAGGCTAGTGGTCAAATAGGGTCGCCAATTCACTGTATATTACTGAAGGATGAGCACATACCAAGGAATGGCAACCTCCAAGTTTTTTTTTCTTGGAAAATCCCTTGTCCTCACAAAGGGAATTGTGCTATGCAGAGAACATGTGCAACTACAATGTTTCTCAGGGAGAATTGAGCCTGCGACTCTTCAAATCCCAAAGAGGTAAATAAACTTTCCCTTCATGCCTTGCTTTCAAAAGGGACCACAGAGCATTGACCCTGCTGTTTCTTCCTCTATTTTGTTCCTCCAAGGTTCGTTAGAAGGGAGATACTTGAGTTGTTTCAACTTACCACATTCTAGAGGTTTAACAGAAAAAGCCTTTCACTGCCCTTTCTTGGCGTAGAGTTGTCATCAACTGAACGTTGCTCACAAGTTCCAGAAGAGACTGGCAGCCCCTCGTGAATATCGTGGATCCTAGTGCACACCCGCCTTTCCTAAGACACCAGAAATGTCTCCTACAGTTCCAGTACTGCTTTGCCAAACGCTGCATTGAACCTGCTGCCTGCCTACCATTGTGACGAGAAAAACAGAACGTTAGGTTGAGGCCAGTCGTCGCATGTGGTTGGCCTATTCACTAACAACTGCTGAAGGAGGAGCACGTAGCAGGAATTGAAAGGAAACCTTTGTTTCATGGAAAATCACTTGCCTGAAAAGGCAATTCTGCAGTGAAGAGACGATGGGCCACTACACTGTTTATCGGGTAACACGGAGGCCGCAAGTGTCGACATTCCAATGTGGAAAATAAACTTCCCATGAAGCCTCAATCTCCAAAGGGAGAGCACAGCTTCTTATGCTGCAGTTTCTGAGTATTTATTGGACGTTCAAGTTACCAACTAAACCCTTTTGTGAGTAAACTTTGCAATACAGGCAGTCGTGAATGTGGTCAAAGTATTACAGGGTCATCGGTGAGTGAGGCCTGGGTGTACAATGTATCTCCGGAATAACTAGCTTTCAAGGGAAACCCTGTAATTTTTCAGGCTGCACTTAAAGTCCACTGGCTGCTGGGCGTAGTTTCCATCACGTGTGAGTTCCCAGAAGGAGGGGTAGGATCATATTATTTTTTGTGTGCTCACGGATAGGCAGAAAAGCAGACACTTTTGGCATGAAGGATTGAACAGAACGCTGATAGCCAGGTGTTTTCAAGCTGTCGCAATCTAGGTGTTTATCCAGGGAAACCCTACACTGCCCATTACTCAGCACCTAGCTCTTCCAAACGGTGCATTGCTCACAACCCCCGGAACACACACGCTTTCCTTCCTGCACGTTTCTCATTCTAGTGCAGACCAGCCAGTACTAAGAGGCCAGGAACGCTTCCTAGAGCTCAAGGACCACACATAATAAGGCTACTTGGATTCAGCTGCATGCCAACCTGTGGCATGATAGAAGAGGAACGTTAGCTTGAGGCTAGTGGACAAATGGGTTCGCCAATTCACTGAAGATTTCCGAAGAATGAGTACCTACCAAAGAATGGCAATCCTCAAGTTTCCTTCCTAGAAACTCACTTGTCATCACAAAGGCAATTGTGCTATGAAGAGAACATGTGCAACTACAGTGTTTCTCAGAAGAATTGAGCACGCAACTCCCTAGATCCCAATGAAGAAAATAAAGATTTCCTTCGAGCCGTATTTTCAAAAGAGACCACAGAGCATTGACCCTGCTGTTTCTTTCTCTGATTGGTACCTCCAAGGTGCTTTAGAAGGGAGACACTTGAGTTGTTTCAACTTACCAGATTCTAGAGGTTTAACAAAAGAAGCCCTACACCTTCCAAGACTCAGCATCGAGCTCTTCCCAATGGTGCACTGCTCACAAATCCCCAAACACACAGGCCATTCTTCTTGTACGTTTCTCATCCTAGTGCAGCCCCACCAGTACTTTGAGACCTGGAATGATTCCTAGAGCTCAAGAACCACACTGAATAAGGCTACATGGATTCAGCTGCATGCCAACCTGTGGCATGATTCAAGAGCAACGTTACCTTGCGGCTAGTGGTCAAACGGGTTCGCCAATTCACTGTAGATCACTGAAGGATGAGCACATACCAAAGAATGGCAACCTCCAAGTTTCTTTCTTGGAAAATCACTTGTCCTCACAAATACCATTGTGCGATGAAGAAAAGGTGGCCTACAACAGAGTTTACCAGGTAACACTGAGGCTGCAACTCTCAACTTTCTAATGAGGAAAATACAATTTTCCAGGAAGCCTCAATTTCCAGGGGGACCAAACAGCATATTCCTCTGGAGTTTCTGGCTCTCTTATTGCACATCCAGTGGACACAATGGAGCATGACCTTAGTAACCATTGCCATGCTGGGAGTCGTGATGGTGGTGTAAGGATATCAAGGTGAAGGCTTAGTGAGGCCTAGGTGGCAATTTTTCTCGGGAATAACTATCAGTTAAGGGAAACCCTGTAATTATTGAAACTGGACATGAAGTCTAGTTGCTGCTTGAGGTATACCGACTTCACGGTTTAGTTCCTAGAAGCAATCGTAAGCTAATTGTGTTTTTCAGTGCAGCTCAGGTTTCCTGAGGAATGCAGACACGCTTTGCATGAAGGAAGGCACGGAACGTTGATAACTGTGTTGCTTTCCAGCCATCGCAAGCTAGGGGTGGAACCAACGAAGCCCTTCACTGCCCATCACTTGGCATCTAGATGTTCCCAACCGTAGATTGCTCACAACTTCCCGAAGACACAGGCGGTCCTTTTAGTACGTTTCAAAACCTAGGGCAGACCAGCGAGTCAAAAGAGAACTGATATGATTCCTAGAGTTCAAGAACCACAGGGACTAAGGCTGCATGGAATCTGTGGCATGCCTGCCCCTGTCATGAGAAAACCTGAACGTTAACTTGAGGCTAGAGGTCCCATGTGTTTGGTTCATTCCCTGAAGATTACCGAGGGATGAGCAACTACCAAGGAATGGCAACCTCCAAGGTTCTATCCTAGAAACTCACGTCATCACAAAGGCAATTGTGTTATGAAGGGAAGATGTGCAAGTACAGTGTTTCTCAGGGAGAATTGAGCCTGCAACTCTCTAAATCTCAAGGAGGTAAATAAAGTTTCCCTTCCAGCCTTATTTTCAAAAGGGACCACAGAGCATTGAACCTGCTGTTTCTTTCTCTGTTTTGTACCTGCAAGGTGATTTAGAAGGGAGATACTTGAGTTGTTTCAGCGTACCACATTCTAGAGGTTTAACAAAAGAAGCCTTTCACTGCCCCTGACTTGGCATCTAGCTGTTCCCAACGGTGCCTTACTCACAAATCCTTGAACACACAGGCCGTCCTTTTTGTACGTTTCGGGTCTGGTGCAGACCCCTGAGTCCTAGGAGACTTCGAATGTTTCCTAGTGCCCAAGAACCACACTGAATAAGGCTACATGGATTCTGCTGCATGCCAACCTGTGGGATGATACAAGAGGAGCCTTAGCTTGAGGCTAGTGATCAAATGGCGTCGCCAATTCACTGAAGATTACCGAAGGATGAGCACCTACCAAAGAATGGCAACCTCCAAGATTTTTCCTAGAAACTCACTTGTCATCACAAAGGCAAATGTGCTATGAAGAGAACATGTGCAACTACAGTGTTTCTCAGGAGAGTTCAGCCCACAACTCTCTAAATCCCAAGGAGGTAAATAAAGTCTCCCTTCATGCCTTATTTTCAAAAGGGACCACAGAGCACTGCCCCTGCTCTTTCTTTCTCTGGTTTGTACCTCCAATGTGCTTTAGAAGGGAGATCCTTGAGTTCATTCAACTTACCACATTCTAGAGGTTTAAGGAAAGAGGCCCTTCACAGCCCATGACTCGTCATCTAGCTGTTCCCAACGGTGCATTGCTCACAACTCCCCGAACTCACAGGCCTTTCTTCTTGTAGGTTTCTCATCCTACTGCAGACCGGCCAGTATTGAGACCTGGAATGATTCCTAGAGTCCAAGAACAACACTGAATAAGGCTACATGGATTCTGCCACACGCCAACGTGTGTTAGGAGACAAGAGGAACGTTTGCTTGAGGCTAGTGGTCAAATAGGGTCGCCAATTCACTGTATATTACTGAAGGATGAGCACATACCAAGGAATGGCAACCTCCAAGTTTTTTATTCTTGGAAAATCCCTTGTCCTCACAAAGGGAATTGTGCTATGCAGAGAACATGTGCAACTACAATGTTTCTCAGGGAGAATTGAGCCTGCGACTCTTCAAATCCCAAAGAGGTAAATAAACTTTCCCTTCATGCCTTGCTTTCAAAAGGGACCACAGAGCATTGACCCTGCTGTTTCTTCCTCTATTTTGTTCCTCCAAGGTTCGTTAGAAGGGAGATACTTGAGTTGTTTCAACTTACCACATTCTAGAGGTTTAACAGAAAAAGCCTTTCACTGCCCTTTCTTGGCGTAGAGTTGTCATCAACTGAACGTTGCTCACAAGTTCCAGAAGAGACTGGCAGCCCCTCGTGAATATCGTGGATCCTAGTGCACACCCGCCTTTCCTAAGACACCAGAAATGTCTCCTACAGTTCCAGTACTGCTTTGCCAAACGCTGCATTGAACCTGATGCCTGCCTACCATTGTGACGAGAAAAACAGAACGTTAGGTTGAGGCCAGTCGTCGCATGTGGTTGGCCTATTCACTAACAACTGCTGAAGGAGGAACACGTAGCAGGAATTGAAAGGAAACCTTTGTTTCATGGAAAATCACTTGCCTGAAAAGGCAATTCTGCAGTGAAGAGACGATGGGCCACTACACTGTTTATCGGGTAACACGGAGGCCGCAAGTGTCGACATTCCAATGTGGAAAATAAACTTCCCATGAAGCCTCAATCTCCAAAGGGAGAGCACAGCTTCTTATGCTGCAGTTTCTGAGTACTTATTGGACGTTCAAGTTACCAACTAAACCCTTTTGTGAGTAAACTTTGCAATACAGGCAGTCGTGAATGTGGTCAAAGTATTACAGGGTCATCGGTGAGTGAGGCCTGGGTGTACAATGTATCTCCGGAATAACTAGCTTTCAAGGGAAACCCTGTAATTTTTCAGGCTGCACTTAAAGTCCACTGGCTGCTGGGCGTAGTTTCCATCACGTGTGAGTTCCCAGAAGGAGGGGTAGGATCATATTATTTTTTGTGTGCTCACGGATAGGCAGAAAAGCAGACACTTTTGGCATGAAGGATTGAACAGAACGCTGATAGCCAGGTGTTTTCAAGCTGTCGCAATCTAGGTGTTTATCCAGGGAAACCCTACACTGCCCATTACTCAGCACCTAGCTCTTCCAAACGGTGCATTGCTCACAACCCCCGGAACACACACGCTTTCCTTCCTGCACGTTTCTCATTCTAGTGCAGACCAGCCAGTACTAAGAGGCCAGGAACGCTTCCTAGAGCTCAAGGACCACACATAATAAGGCTACTTGGATTCAGCTGCATGCCAACCTGTGGCATGATAGAAGAGGAACGTTAGCTTGAGGCTAGTGGACAAATGGGTTCGCCAATTCACTGAAGATTTCCGAAGAATGAGTACCTACCAAAGAATGGCAATCCTCAAGTTTCCTTCCTAGAAACTCACTTGTCATCACAAAGGCAATTGTGCTATGAAGAGAACATGTGCAACTACAGTGTTTCTCAGAAGAATTGAGCACGCAACTCCCTAGATCCCAATGAAGAAAATAAAGATTTCCTTCGAGCCGTATTTTCAAAAGAGACCACAGAGCATTGACCCTGCTGTTTCTTTCTCTGATTGGTACCTCCAAGGTGCTTTAGAAGGGAGACACTTGAGTTGTTTCAACTTACCAGATTCTAGAGGTTTAACAAAAGAAGCCCTACACCTTCCAAGACTCAGCATCGAGCTCTTCCCAATGGTGCACTGCTCACAAATCCCCAAACACACAGGCCATTCTTCTTGTATGTTTCTCATCCTAGTGCAGCCCCACCAGTACTTTGAGACCTGGAATGATTCCTAGAGCTCAAGAACCACACTGAATAAGGCTACATGGATTCAGCTGCATGCCAACCTGTGGCATGATTCAAGAGCAACGTTACCTTGCGGCTAGTGGTCAAACGGGTTCGCCAATTCACTGTAGATCACTGAAGGATGAGCACATACCAAAGAATGGCAACCTCCAAGTTTCTTTATTGGAAAATCACTTGTCCTCACAAATACCATTGTGCGATGAAGAAAAGGTGGCCTACAACAGAGTTTACCAGGTAACACTGAGGCTGCAACTCTCAACTTTCTAATGAGGAAAATACAATTTTCCAGGAAGCCTCAATTTCCAGGGGGACCAAACAGCATATTCCTCTGGAGTTTCTGGCTCTCTTATTGCACATCCAGTGGACACAATGGAGCATGACATTAGTAACCATTGCCATGCTGGGAGTCGTGATGGTGGTGTAAGGATATCAAGGTGAAGGCTTAGTGAGGCCTAGGTGGCAATTTTTCTCGGGAATAACTATCAGTTAAGGGAAACCCTGTAATTATTGAAACTGGACATGAAGTCTAGTTGCTGCTTGAGGTATACCGACTTCACGGTTTAGTTCCTAGAAGCAATCGTAAGCTAATTGTGTTTTTCAGTGCAGCTCAGGTTTCCTGAGGAATGCAGACACGCTTTGCATGAAGGAAGGCACGGAACGTTGAAAACTGTGTTGCTTTCCAGCCATCGCAAGCTAGGGGTGGAACCAACGAAGCCCTTCACTGCCCATCACTTGGCATCTAGATGTTCCCAACCGTAGATTGCTCACAACTTCGCGAAGACACAGGCGGTCCTTTTAGTACGTTTCAAAACCTAGGGCAGACCAGCGAGTCAAAAGAGAACTGATATGATTCCTAGAGTTCAAGAACCACAGGGACTAAGGCTGCATGGAATCTGTGTCATGCCTGCCCCTGTCATGAGAAAACCTGAACGTTAACTTGAGGCTAGAGGTCCCATGTGTTTGGTTCATTCCCTGAAGATTACCGAGGGATGAGCAACTACCAAGGAATGGCAACCTCCAAGGTTCTATCCTAGAAACTCACGTCATCACAAAGGCAATTGTGTTATGAAGGGAAGATGTGCAAGTACAGTGTTTCTCAGGGAGAATTGAGCCTGCAACTCTCTAAATCTCAAGGAGGTAAATAAAGTTTCCCTTCCAGCCTTATTTTCAAAAGGGACCACAGAGCATTGAACCTGCTGTTTCTTTCTCTGTTTTGTACCTGCAAGGTGATTTAGAAGGGAGATACTTGAGTTGTTTCAGCGTACCACATTCTAGAGGTTTAACAAAAGAAGCCTTTCACTGCCCCTGACTTGGCATCTAGCTGTTCCCAACGGTGCCTTACTCACAAATCCTTGAACACACAGGCCGTCCTTTTTGTACGTTTCGGGTCTGGTGCAGACCCCTGAGTCCTAGGAGACTTCGAATGTTTCCTAGTGCCCAAGAACCACACTGAATAAGGCTACATGGATTCTGCTGCATGCCAACCTGTGGGATGATACAAGCGGAGCCTTAGCTTGAGGCTAGTGATCAAATGGCGTCGCCAATTCACTGAAGATTACCGAAGGATGAGCACCTACCAAAGAATGGCAACCTCCAAGATTTTTCCTAGAAACTCACTTGTCATCACAAAGGCAAATGTGCTATGAAGAGAACATGTGCAACTACAGTGTTTCTCAGGAGAGTTCAGCCCACAACTCTCTAAATCCCAAGGAGGTAAATAAAGTCTCCCTTCATGCCTTATTTTCAAAAGGGACCACAGAGCACTGCCCCTGCTCTTTCTTTCTCTGGTTTGTACCTCCAATGTGCTTTAGAAGGGAGATCCTTGAGTTCATTCAACTTACCACATTCTAGAGGTTTAAGGAAAGAGGCCCTTCACAGCCCATGACTCGTCATCTAGCTGTTCCCAACGGTGCATTGCTCACAACTCCCCGAACTCACAGGCCTTTCTTCTTGTAGGTTTCTCATCCTACTTCAGACCGGCCAGTATTGAGACCTGGAATGATTCCTAGAGTCCAAGAACAACACTGAATAAGGCTACATGGATTCTGCCACACGCCAACGTGTGTTAGGAGACAAGAGGAACGTTTGCTTGAGGCTAGTGGTCAAATAGGGTCGCCAATTCACTGTATATTACTGAAGGATGAGCACATACCAAGGAATGGCAACCTCCAAGTTTTTTTTTCTTGGAAAATCCCTTGTCCTCACAAAGGGAATTGTGCTATGCAGAGAACATGTGCAACTACAATGTTTCTCAGGGAGAATTGAGCCTGCGACTCTTCAAATCCCAAAGAGGTAAATAAACTTTCCCTTCATGCCTTGCTTTCAAAAGGGACCACAGAGCATTGACCCTGCTGTTTCTTCCTCTATTTTGTTCCTCCAAGGTTCGTTAGAAGGGAGATACTTGAGTTGTTTCAACTTACCACATTCTAGAGGTTTAACAGAAAAAGCCTTTCACTGCCCTTTCTTGGCGTAGAGTTGTCATCAACTGAACGTTGCTCACAAGTTCCAGAAGAGACTGGCAGCCCCTCGTGAATATCGTGGATCCTAGTGCACACCCGCCTTTCCTAAGACACCAGAAATGTCTCCTACAGTTCCAGTACTGCTTTGCCAAACGCTGCATTGAACCTGCTGCCTGCCTACCATTGTGACGAGAAAAACAGAACGTTAGGTTGAGGCCAGTCGTCGCATGTGGTTGGCCTATTCACTAACAACTGCTGAAGGAGGAGCACGTAGCAGGAATTGAAAGGAAACCTTTGTTTCATGGAAAATCACTTGCCTGAAAAGGCAATTCTGCAGTGAAGAGACGATGGGCCACTACACTGTTTATTGGGTAACACGGAGGCCGCAAGTGTCGACATTCCAATGTGGAAAATAAACTTCCCATGAAGCCTCAATCTCCAAAGGGAGAGCACAGCTTCTTATGCTGCAGTTTCTGAGTACTTATTGGACGTTCAAGTTACCAACTAAACCCTTTTGTGAGTAAACTTTGCAATACAGGCAGTCGTGAATGTGGTCAAAGTATTACAGGGTCATCGGTGAGTGAGGCCTGGGTGTACAATGTATCTCCGGAATAACTAGCTTTCAAGGGAAACCCTGTAATTTTTCAGGCTGCACTTAAAGTCCACTGGCTGCTGGGCGTAGTTTCCATCACGTGTGAGTTCCCAGAAGGAGGGGTAGGATCATATTATTTTTTGTGTGCTCACGGATAGGCAGAAAAGCAGACACTTTTGGCATGAAGGATTGAACAGAACGCTGATAGCCAGGTGTTTTCAAGCTGTCGCAATCTAGGTGTTTATCCAGGGAAACCCTACACTGCCCATTACTCAGCACCTAGCTCTTCCAAACGGTGCATTGCTCACAACCCCCGGAACACACACGCTTTCCTTCCTGCACGTTTCTCATTCTAGTGCAGACCAGCCAGTACTAAGAGGCCAAGAACGCTTCCTAGAGCTCAAGGACCACACATAATAAGGCTACTTGGATTCAGCTGCATGCCAACCTGTGGCATGATAGAAGAGGAACGTTAGCTTGAGGCTAGTGGACAAATGGGTTCGCCAATTCACTGAAGATTTCCGAAGAATGAGTACCTACCAAAGAATGTCAATCCTCAAGTTTCCTTCCTAGAAACTCACTTGTCATCACAAAGGCAATTGTGCTATGAAGAGAACATGTGCAACTACAGTGTTTCTCAGAAGAATTGAGCACGCAACTCCCTAGATCCCAATGAAGAAAATAAAGATTTCCTTCGAGCCGTATTTTCAAAAGAGACCACAGAGCATTGACCCTGCTGTTTCTTTCTCTGATTGGTACCTCCAAGGTGCTTTAGAAGGGAGACACTTGAGTTGTTTCAACTTACCAGATTCTAGAGGTTTAACAAAAGAAGCCCTACACCTTCCAAGACTCAGCATCGAGCTCTTCCCAATGGTGCACTGCTCACAAATCCCCAAACACACAGGCCATTCTTCTTGTACGTTTCTCATCCTAGTGCAGCCCCACCAGTACTTTGAGACCTGGAATGATTCCTAGAGCTCAAGAACCACACTGAATAAGGCTACATGGATTCAGCTGCATGCCAACCTGTGGCATGATTCAAGAGCAACGTTACCTTGCGGCTAGTGGTCAAACGGGTTCGCCAATTCACTGTAGATCACTGAAGGATGAGCACATACCAAAGAATGGCAACCTCCAAGTTTCTTTCTTGGAAAATCACTTGTCCTCACAAATACCATTGTGCGATGAAGAAAAGGTGGGCTACAACAGAGTTTACCGGGTAACACTGAGGCTGCAACTCTCAACTTTCTAATGAGGAAAATACAATTTTCCAGGAAGCCTCAATTTCCAGGGGGACCAAACAGCATATTCCTCTGGAGTTTCTGGCTCTCTTATTGCACATCCAGTGGACACAATGGAGCATGACCTTAGTAACCATTGCCATGCTGGGAGTCGTGATGGTGGTGTAAGGATATCAAGGTGAAGGCTTAGTGAGGCCTAGGTGGCAATTTTTCTCGGGAATAACTATCAGTTAAGGGAAACCCTGTAATTATTGAAACTGGACATGAAGTCTAGTTGCTGCTTGAGGTATACCGACTTCACGGTTTAGTTCCTAGAAGCAATCGTAAGCTAATTGTGTTTTTCAGTGCAGCTCAGGTTTCCTGAGGAATGCAGACACGCTTTGCATGAAGGAAGGCACGGAACGTTGATAACTGTGTTGCTTTCCAGCCATCGCAAGCTAGGGGTGTAACCAACGAAGCCCTTCACTGCCCATCACTTGGCATCTAGATGTTCCCAACCGTAGATTGCTCACAACTTCCCGAAGACACAGGCGGTCCTTTTAGTACGTTTCAAAACCTAAGGCAGACCAGCGAGTCAAAAGAGAACTGATATGATTCCTAGAGTTCAAGAACCACAGGGACTAAGGCTGCATGGAATCTGTGGCATGCCTGCCCCTGTCATGAGAAAACCTGAACGTTAACTTGAGGCTAGAGGTCCCATGTGTTTGGTTCATTCCCTGAAGATTACCGAGGGATGAGCAACTACCAAGGAATGGCAACCTCCAAGGTTCTATCCTAGAAACTCACGTCATCACAAAGGCAATTGTGTTATGAAGGGAAGATGTGCAAGTACAGTGTTTCTCAGGGAGAATTGAGCCTGCAACTCTCTAAATCTCAAGGAGGTAAATAAAGTTTCCCTTCCAGCCTTATTTTCAAAAGGGACCACAGAGCATTGAACCTGCTGTTTCTTTCTCTGTTTTGTACCTGCAAGGTGATTTAGAAGGGAGATACTTGAGTTGTTTCAGCGTACCACATTCTAGAGGTTTAACAAAAGAAGCCTTTCACTGCCCCTGACTTGGCATCTAGCTGTTCCCAACGGTGCCTTACTCACAAATCCTTGAACACACAGGCCGTCCTTTTTGTACGTTTCGGGTCTGGTGCAGACCCCTGAGTCCTAGGAGACTTCGAATGTTTCCTAGTGCCCAAGAACCACACTGAATAAGGCTACATGGATTCTGCTGCATGCCAACCTGTGGGATGATACAAGAGGAGCCTTAGCTTGAGGCTAGTGATCAAATGGCGTCGCCAATTCACTGAAGATTACCGAAGGATGAGCACCTACCAAAGAATGGCAACCTCCAAGATTTTTCCTAGAAACTCACTTGTCATCACAAAGGCAAATGTGCTATGAAGAGAACATGTGCAACTACAGTGTTTCTCAGGAGAGTTCAGCCCACAACTCTCTAAATCCCAAGGAGGTAAATAAAGTCTCCCTTCATGCCTTATTTTCAAAAGGGACCACAGAGCACTGCCCCTGCTCTTTCTTTCTCTGGTTTGTACCTCCAATGTGCTTTAGAAGGGAGATCCTTGAGTTCATTCAACTTACCACATTCTAGAGGTTTAAGGAAAGAGGCCCTTCACAGCCCATGACTCGTCATCTAGCTGTTCCCAACGGTGCATTGCTCACAACTCCCCGAACTCACAGGCCTTTCTTCTTGTAGGTTTCTCATCCTACTGCAGACCGGCCAGTATTGAGACCTGGAATGATTCCTAGAGTCCAAGAACAACACTGAATAAGGCTACATGGATTCTGCCACACGCCAACGTGTGTTAGGAGACAAGAGGAACGTTTGCTTGAGGCTAGTGGTCAAATAGGGTCGCCAATTCACTGTATATTACTGAAGGATGAGCACATACCAAGGAATGGCAACCTCCAAGTTTTTTTTTCTTGGAAAATCCCTTGTCCTCACAAAGGGAATTGTGCTATGCAGAGAACATGTGCAACTACAATGTTTCTCAGGGAGAATTGAGCCTGCGACTCTTCAAATCCCAAAGAGGTAAATAAACTTTCCCTTCATGCCTTGCTTTCAAAAGGGACCACAGAGCATTGACCCTGCTGTTTCTTCCTCTATTTTGTTCCTCCAAGGTTCGTTAGAAGGGAGATACTTGAGTTGTTTCAACTTACCACATTCTAGAGGTTTAACAGAAAAAGCCTTTCACTGCCCTTTCTTGGCGTAGAGTTGTCATCAACTGAACGTTGCTCACAAGTTCCAGAAGAGACTGGCAGCCCCTCGTGAATATCGTGGATCCTAGTGCACACCCGCCTTTCCTAAGACACCAGAAATGTCTCCTACAGTTCCAGTACTGCTTTGCCAAACGCTGCATTGAACCTGCTGCCTGCCTACCATTGTGACGAGAAAAACAGAACGTTAGGTTGAGGCCAGTCGTCGCATGTGGTTGGCCTATTCACTAACAACTGCTGAAGGAGGAGCACGTAGCAGGAATTGAAAGGAAACCTTTGTTTCATGGAAAATCACTTGCCTGAAAAGGCAATTCTGCAGTGAAGAGACGATGGGCCACTACACTGTTTATCGGGTAACACGGAGGCCGCAAGTGTCGACATTCCAATGTGGAAAATAAACTTCCCATGAAGCCTCAATCTCCAAAGGGAGAGCACAGCTTCTTATGCTGCAGTTTCTGAGTATTTATTGGACGTTCAAGTTACCAACTAAACCCTTTTGTGAGTAAACTTTGCAATACAGGCAGTCGTGAATGTGGTCAAAGTATTACAGGGTCATCGGTGAGTGAGGCCTGGGTGTACAATGTATCTCCGGAATAACTAGCTTTCAAGGGAAACCCTGTAATTTTTCAGGCTGCACTTAAAGTCCACTGGCTGCTGGGCGTAGTTTCCATCACGTGTGAGTTCCCAGAAGGAGGGGTAGGATCATATTATTTTTTGTGTGCTCACGGATAGGCAGAAAAGCAGACACTTTTGGCATGAAGGATTGAACAGAACGCTGATAGCCAGGTGTTTTCAAGCTGTCGCAATCTAGGTGTTTATCCAGGGAAACCCTACACTGCCCATTACTCAGCACCTAGCTCTTCCAAACGGTGCATTGCTCACAACCCCCGGAACACACACGCTTTCCTTCCTGCACGTTTCTCATTCTAGTGCAGACCAGCCAGTACTAAGAGGCCAGGAACGCTTCCTAGAGCTCAAGGACCACACATAATAAGGCTACTTGGATTCAGCTGCATGCCAACCTGTGGCATGATAGAAGAGGAACGTTAGCTTGAGGCTAGTGGACAAATGGGTTCGCCAATTCACTGAAGATTTCCGAAGAATGAGTACCTACCAAAGAATGGCAATCCTCAAGTTTCCTTCCTAGAAACTCACTTGTCATCACAAAGGCAATTGTGCTATGAAGAGAACATGTGCAACTACAGTGTTTCTCAGAAGAATTGAGCACGCAACTCCCTAGATCCCAATGAAGAAAATAAAGATTTCCTTCGAGCCGTATTTTCAAAAGAGACCACAGAGCATTGACCCTGCTGTTTCTTTCTCTGATTGGTACCTCCAAGGTGCTTTAGAAGGGAGACACTTGAGTTGTTTCAACTTACCAGATTCTAGAGGTTTAACAAAAGAAGCCCTACACCTTCCAAGACTCAGCATCGAGCTCTTCCCAATGGTGCACTGCTCACAAATCCCCAAACACACAGGCCATTCTTCTTGTACGTTTCTCATCCTAGTGCAGCCCCACCAGTACTTTGAGACCTGGAATGATTCCTAGAGCTCAAGAACCACACTGAATAAGGCTACATGGATTCAGCTGCATGCCAACCTGTGGCATGATTCAAGAGCAACGTTACCTTGCGGCTAGTGGTCAAACGGGTTCGCCAATTCACTGTAGATCACTGAAGGATGAGCACATACCAAAGAATGGCAACCTCCAAGTTTCTTTCTTGGAAAATCACTTGTCCTCACAAATACCATTGTGCGATGAAGAAAAGGTGGCCTACAACAGAGTTTACCAGGTAACACTGAGGCTGCAACTCTCAACTTTCTAATGAGGAAAATACAATTTTCCAGGAAGCCTCAATTTCCAGGGGGACCAAACAGCATATTCCTCTGGAGTTTTTGGCTCTCTTATTGCACATCCAGTGGACACAATGGAGCATGACCTTAGTAACCATTGCCATGCTGGGAGTCGTGATGGTGGTGTAAGGATATCAAGGTGAAGGCTTAGTGAGGCCTAGGTGGCAATTTTTCTCGGGAATAACTATCAGTTAAGGGAAACCCTGTAATTATTGAAACTGGACATGAAGTCTAGTTGCTGCTTGAGGTATACCGACTTCACGGTTTAGTTCCTAGAAGCAATCGTAAGCTAATTGTGTTTTTCAGTGCAGCTCAGGTTTCCTGAGGAATGCAGACACGCTTTGCATGAAGGAAGGCACGGAACGTTGATAACTGTGTTGCTTTCCAGCCATCGCAAGCTAGGGGTGTAACCAACGAAGCCCTTCACTGCCCATCACTTGGCATCTAGATGTTCCCAACCGTAGATTGCTCACAACTTCCCGAAGACACAGGCGGTCCTTTTAGTACGTTTCAAAACCTAGGGCAGACCAGCGAGTCAAAAGAGAACTGATATGATTCCTAGAGTTCAAGAACCACAGGGACTAAGGCTGCATGGAATCTGTGGCATGCCTGCCCCTGTCATGAGAAAACCTGAACGTTAACTTGAGGCTAGAGGTCCCATGTGTTTGGTTCATTCCCTGAAGATTACCGAGGGATGAGCAACTACCAAGGAATGGCAACCTCCAAGGTTCTATCCTAGAAACTCACGTCATCACAAAGGCAATTGTGTTATGAAGGGAAGATGTGCAAGTACAGTGTTTCTCAGGGAGAATTGAGCCTGCAACTCTCTAAATCTCAAGGAGGTAAATAAAGTTTCCCTTCCAGCCTTATTTTCAAAAGGGACCACAGAGCATTGAACCTGCTGTTTCTTTCTCTGTTTTGTACCTGCAAGGTGATTTAGAAGGGAGATACTTGAGTTGTTTCAGCGTACCACATTCTAGAGGTTTAACAAAAGAAGCCTTTCACTGCCCCTGACTTGGCATCTAGCTGTTCCCAACGGTGCCTTACTCACAAATCCTTGAACACACAGGCCGTCCTTTTTGTACGTTTCGGGTCTGGTGCAGACCCCTGAGTCCTAGGAGACTTCGAATGTTTCCTAGTGCCCAAGAACCACACTGAATAAGGCTACATGGATTCTGCTGCATGCCAACCTGTGGGATGATACAAGAGGAGCCTTAGCTTGAGGCTAGTGATCAAATGGCGTCGCCAATTCACTGAAGATTACCGAAGGATGAGCACCTACCAAAGAATGGCAACCTCCAAGATTTTTCCTAGAAACTCACTTGTCATCACAAAGGCAAATGTGCTATGAAGAGAACATGTGCAACTACAGTGTTTCTCAGGAGAGTTCAGCCCACAACTCTCTAAATCCCAAGGAGGTAAATAAAGTCTCCCTTCATGCCTTATTTTCAAAAGGGACCACAGAGCACTGCCCCTGCTCTTTCTTTCTCTGGTTTGTACCTCCAATGTGCTTTAGAAGGGAGATCCTTGAGTTCATTCAACTTACCACATTCTAGAGGTTTAAGGAAAGAGGCCCTTCACAGCCCATGACTCGTCATCTAGCTGTTCCCAACGGTGCATTGCTCACAACTCCCCGAACTCACAGGCCTTTCTTCTTGTAGGTTTCTCATCCTACTGCAGACCGGCCAGTATTGAGACCTGGAATGATTCCTAGAGTCCAAGAACAACACTGAATAAGGCTACATGGATTCTGCCACACGCCAACGTGTGTTAGGAGACAAGAGGAACGTTTGCTTGAGGCTAGTGGTCAAATAGGGTCGCCAATTCACTGTATATTACTGAAGGATGAGCACATACCAAGGAATGGCAACCTCCAAGTTTTTTTTTCTTGGAAAATCCCTTGTCCTCACAAAGGGAATTGTGCTATGCAGAGAACATGTGCAACTACAATGTTTCTCAGGGAGAATTGAACCTGCGACTCTTCAAATCCCAAAGAGGTAAATAAACTTTCCCTTCATGCCTTGCTTTCAAAAGGGACCACAGAGCATTGACCCTGCTGTTTCTTCCTCTATTTTGTTCCTCCAAGGTTCGTTAGAAGGGAGATACTTGAGTTGTTTCAACTTACCACATTCTAGAGGTTTAACAGAAAAAGCCTTTCACTGCCCTTTCTTGGCGTAGAGTTGTCATCAACTGAACGTTGCTCACAAGTTCCAGAAGAGACTGGCAGCCCCTCGTGAATATCGTGGATCCTAGTGCACACCCGCCTTTCCTAAGACACCAGAAATGTCTCCTACAGTTCCAGTACTGCTTTGCCAAACGCTGCATTGAACCTGCTGCCTGCCTACCATTGTGACGAGAAAAACAGAACGTTAGGTTGAGGCCAGTCGTCGCATGTGGTTGGCCTATTCACTAACAACTGCTGAAGGAGGAGCACGTAGCAGGAATTGAAAGGAAACCTTTGTTTCATGGAAAATCACTTGCCTGAAAAGGCAATTCTGCAGTGAAGAGACGATGGGCCACTACACTGTTTATCGGGTAACACGGAGGCCGCAAGTGTCGACATTCCAATGTGGAAAATAAACTTCCCATGAAGCCTCAATCTCCAAAGGGAGAGCACAGCTTCTTATGCTGCAGTTTCTGAGTACTTATTGGACGTTCAAGTTACCAACTAAACCCTTTTGTGAGTAAACTTTGCAATACAGGCAGTCGTGAATGTGGTCAAAGTATTACAGGGTCATCGGTGAGTGAGGCCTGGGTGTACAATGTATCTCCGGAATAACTAGCTTTCAAGGGAAACCCTGTAATTTTTCAGGCTGCACTTAAAGTCCACTGGCTGCTGGGCGTAGTTTCCATCACGTGTGAGTTCCCAGAAGGAGGGGTAGGATCATATTATTTTTTGTGTGCTCACGGATAAGCAGAAAAGCAGACACTTTTGGCATGAAGGATTGAACAGAACGCTGATAGCCAGGTGTTTTCAAGCTGTCGCAATCTAGGTGTTTATCCAGGGAAACCCTACACTGCCCATTACTCAGCACCTAGCTCTTCCAAACGGTGCATTGCTCACAACCCCCGGAACACACACGCTTTCCTTCCTGCACGTTTCTCATTCTAATGCAGACCAGCCAGTACTAAGAGGCCAGGAACGCTTCCTAGAGCTCAAGGACCACACATAATAAGGCTACTTGGATTCAGCTGCATGCCAACCTGTGGCATGATAGAAGAGGAACGTTAGCTTGAGGCTAGTGGACAAATGGGTTCGCCAATTCACTGAAGATTTCCGAAGAATGAGTACCTACCAAAGAATGGCAATCCTCAAGTTTCCTTCCTAGAAACTCACTTGTCATCACAAAGGCAATTGTGCTATGAAGAGAACATGTGCAACTACAGTGTTTCTCAGAAGAATTGAGCACGCAACTCCCTAGATCCCAATGAAGAAAATAAAGATTTCCTTCGAGCCGTATTTTCAAAAGAGACCACAGAGCATTGACCCTGCTGTTTCTTTCTCTGATTGGTACCTCCAAGGTGCTTTAGAAGGGAGACACTTGAGTTGTTTCAACTTACCAGATTCTAGAGGTTTAACAAAAGAAGCCCTACACCTTCCAAGACTCAGCATCGAGCTCTTCCCAATGGTGCACTGCTCACAAATCCCCAAACACACAGGCCATTCTTCTTGTACGTTTCTCATCCTAGTGCAGCCCCACCAGTACTTTGAGACCTGGAATGATTCCTAGAGCTCAAGAACCACACTGAATAAGGCTACATGGATTCAGCTGCATGCCAACCTGTGGCATGATTCAAGAGCAACGTTACCTTGCGGCTAGTGGTCAAACGGGTTCGCCAATTCACTGTAGATCACTGAAGGATGAGCACATACCAAAGAATGGCAACCTCCAAGTTTCTTTCTTGGAAAATCACTTGTCCTCACAAATACCATTGTGCGATGAAGAAAAGGTGGCCTACAACAGAGTTTACCAGGTAACACTGAGGCTGCAACTCTCAACTTTCTAATGAGGAAAATACAATTTTCCAGGAAGCCTCAATTTCCAGGGGGACCAAACAGCATATTCCTCTGGAGTTTCTGGCTCTCTTATTGCACATCCAGTGGACACAATGGAGCATGACCTTAGTAACCATTGCCATGCTGGGAGTCGTGATGGTGGTGTAAGGATATCAAGGTGAAGGCTTAGTGAGGCCTAGGTGGCAATTTTTCTCGGGAATAACTATCAGTTAAGGGAAACCCTGTAATTATTGAAACTGGACATGAAGTCTAGTTGCTGCTTGAGGTATACCGACTTCACGGTTTAGTTCCTAGAAGCAATCGTAAGCTAATTGTGTTTTTCAGTGCAGCTCAGGTTTCCTGAGGAATGCAGACACGCTTTGCATGAAGGAAGGCACGGAACGTTGATAACTGTGTTGCTTTCCAGCCATCGCAAGCTAGGGGTGTAACCAACGAAGCCCTTCACTGCCCATCACTTGGCATCTAGATGTTCCCAACCGTAGATTGCTCACAACTTCCCGAAGACACAGGCGGTCCTTTTAGTACGTTTCAAAACCTAGGGCAGACCAGCGAGTCAAAAGAGAACTGATATGATTCCTAGAGTTCAAGAACCACAGGGACTAAGGCTGCATGGAATCTGTGGCATGCCTGCCCCTGTCATGAGAAAACCTGAACGTTAACTTGAGGCTAGAGGTCCCATGTGTTTGGTTCATTCCCTGAAGATTACCGAGGGATGAGCAACTACCAAGGAATGGCAACCTCCAAGGTTCTATCCTAGAAACTCACGTCATCACAAAGGCAATTGTGTTATGAAGGGAAGATGTGCAAGTACAGTGTTTCTCAGGGAGAATTGAGCCTGCAACTCTCTAAATCTCAAGGAGGTAAATAAAGTTTCCCTTCCAGCCTTATTTTCAAAAGGGACCACAGAGCATTGAACCTGCTGTTTCTTTCTCTGTTTTGTACCTACAAGGTGATTTAGAAGGGAGATACTTGAGTTGTTTCAGCGTACCACATTCTAGAGGTTTAACAAAAGAAGCCTTTCACTGCCCCTGACTTGGCATCTAGCTGTTCCCAACGGTGCCTTACTCACAAATCCTTGAACACACAGGCCGTCCTTTTTGTACGTTTCGGGTCTGGTGCAGACCCCTGAGTCCTAGGAGACTTCGAATGTTTCCTAGTGCCCAAGAACCACACTGAATAAGGCTACATGGATTCTGCTGCATGCCAACCTGTGGGATGATACAAGAGGAGCCTTAGCTTGAGGCTAGTGATCAAATGGCGTCGCCAATTCACTGAAGATTACCGAAGGATGAGCACCTACCAAAGAATGGCAACCTCCAAGATTTTTCCTAGAAACTCACTTGTCATCACAAAGGCAAATGTGCTATGAAGAGAACATGTGCAACTACAGTGTTTCTCAGGAGAGTTCAGCCCACAACTCTCTAAATCCCAAGGAGGTAAATAAAGTCTCCCTTCATGCCTTATTTTCAAAAGGGACCACAGAGCACTGCCCCTGCTCTTTCTTTCTCTGGTTTGTACCTCCAATGTGCTTTAGAAGGGAGATCCTTGAGTTCATTCAACTTACCACATTCTAGAGGTTTAAGGAAAGAGGCCCTTCACAGCCCATGACTCGTCATCTAGCTGTTCCCAACGGTGCATTGCTCACAACTCCCCGAACTCACAGGCCTTTCTTCTTGTAGGTTTCTCATCCTACTGCAGACCGGCCAGTATTGAGACCTGGAATGATTCCTAGAGTCCAAGAACAACACTGAATAAGGCTACATGGATTCTGCCACACGCCAACGTGTGTTAGGAGACAAGAGGAACGTTTGCTTGAGGCTAGTGGTCAAATAGGGTCGCCAATTCACTGTATATTACTGAAGGATGAGCACATACCAAGGAATGGCAACCTCCAAGTTTTTTTTTCTTGGAAAATCCCTTGTCCTCACAAAGGGAATTGTGCTATGCAGAGAACATGTGCAACTACAATGTTTCTCAGGGAGAATTGAGCCTGCGACTCTTCAAATCCCAAAGAGGTAAATAAACTTTCCCTTCATGCCTTGCTTTCAAAAGGGACCACAGAGCATTGACCCTGCTGTTTCTTCCTCTATTTTGTTCCTCCAAGGTTCGTTAGAAGGGAGAT
Source organism: Balaenoptera physalus (assembly GCF_965194825.1). Classification (NCBI taxonomy): domain Eukaryota; kingdom Metazoa; phylum Chordata; class Mammalia; order Artiodactyla; family Balaenopteridae; genus Balaenoptera; species Balaenoptera physalus. Next base: position 106,976 of record NW_028125631.1, read on the forward strand.
ACTTGAGTTGTTTCAACTTACCACATTCTAGAGGTTTAACAGAAAAAGCCTTTCACTGCCCTTTCTTGGCGTAGAGTTGTCATCAACTGAACGTTGCTCACAAGTTCCAGAAGAGACTGGCAGCCCCTCGTGAATATCGTGGATCCTAGTGCACACCCGCCTTTCCTAAGACACCAGAAATGTCTCCTACAGTTCCAGTACTGCTTTGCCAAACGCTGCATTGAACCTGCTGCCTGCCTACCATTGTGATGAGAAAAACAGAACGTTAGGTTGAGGCCAGTCGTCGCATGTGGTTGGCCTATTCACTAACAACTGCTGAAGGAGGAGCACGTAGCAGGAATTGAAAGGAAACCTTTGTTTCATGGAAAATCACTTGCCTGAAAAGGCAATTCTGCAGTGAAGAGACGATGGGCCACTACACTGTTTATCGGGTAACACGGAGGCCGCAAGTGTCGACATTCCAATGTGGAAAATAAACTTCCCATGAAGCCTCAATCTCCAAAGGGAGAGCACAGCTTCTTATGCTGCAGTTTCTGAGTACTTATTGGACGTTCAAGTTACCAACTAAACCCTTTTGTGAGTAAACTTTGCAATACAGGCAGTCGTGAATGTGGTCAAAGTATTACAGGGTCATCGGTGAGTGAGGCCTGGGTGTACAATGTATCTCCGGAATAACTAGCTTTCAAGGGAAACCCTGTAATTTTTCAGGCTGCACTTAAAGTCCACTGGCTGCTGGGCATAGTTTCCATCACGTGTGAGTTCCCAGAAGGAGGGGTACGATCATATTATTTTTTGTGTGCTCACGGATAGGCAGAAAAGCAGACACTTTTGGCATGAAGGATTGAACAGAACGCTGATAGCCAGGTGTTTTCAAGCTGTCGCAATCTAGGTGTTTATCCAGGGAAACCCTACACTGCCCATTACTCAGCACCTAGCTCTTCCAAACGGTGCATTGCTCACAACCCCCGGAACACACACGCTTTCCTTCCTGCACGTTTCTCATTCTAGTGCAGACCAGCCAGTACTAAGAGGCCAAGAACGCTTCCTAGAGCTCAAGGACCACACATAATAAGGCTACTTGGATTCAGCTGCATGCCAACCTGTGGCATGATAGAAGAGGAACGTTAGCTTGAGGCTAGTGGACAAATGGGTTCGCCAATTCACTGAAGATTTCCGAAGAATGAGTACCTACCAAAGAATGGCAATCCTCAAGTTTCCTTCCTAGAAACTCACTTGTCATCACAAAGGCAATTGTGCTATGAAGAGAACATGTGCAACTACAGTGTTTCTCAGGAGAATTGAGCACGCAACTCCCTAGATCCCAATGAAGAAAATAAAGATTTCCTTCGAGCCGTATTTTCAAAAGAGACCACAGAGCATTGACCCTGCTGTTTCTTTCTCTGATTGGTACCTCCAAGGTGCTTTAGAAGGGAGACACTTGAGTTGTTTCAACTTACCAGATTCTAGAGGTTTAACAAAAGAAGCCCTACACCTTCCAAGACTCAGCATCGAGCTCTTCCCAATGGTGCACTGCTCACAAATCCCCAAACACACAGGCCATTCTTCTTGTACGTTTCTCATCCTAGTGCAGCCCCACCAGTACTTTGAGACCTGGAATGATTCCTAGAGCTCAAGAACCACACTGAATAAGGCTACATGGATTCAGCTGCATGCCAACCTGTGGCATGATTCAAGAGCAACGTTACCTTGCGGCTAGTGGTCAAACGGGTTCGCCAATTCACTGTAGATCACTGAAGGATGAGCACATACCAAAGAATGGCAACCTCCAAGTTTCTTTCTTGGAAAATCACTTGTGCTCACAAATACCATTGTGCGATGAAGAAAAGGTGGCCTACAACAGAGTTTACCAGGTAACACTGAGGCTGCAACTCTCAACTTTCTAATGAGGAAAATACAATTTTCCAGGAAGCCTCAATTTCCAGGGGGACCAAACAGCATATTCCTCTGGAGTTTCTGGCTCTCTTATTGCACATCCAGTGGACACAATGGAGCATGACCTTAGTAACCATTGCCATGCTGGGAGTCGTGATGGTGGTGTAAGGATATCAAGGTGAAGGCTTAGTGAGGCCTAGGTGGCAATTTTTCTCGGGAATAACTATCAGTTAAGGGAAACCCTGTAATTATTGAAACTGGACATGAAGTCTAGTTGCTGCTTGAGGTATACCGACTTCACGGTTTAGTTCCTAGAAGCAATCGTAAGCTAATTGTGTTTTTCAGTGCAGCTCAGGTTTCCTGAGGAATGCAGACACGCTTTGCATGAAGGAAGGCACGGAACGTTGATAACTGTGTTGCTTTCCAGCCATCGCAGGCTAGGGGTGTAACCAACGAAGCCCTTCACTGCCCATCACTTGGCATCTAGATGTTCCCAACCGTAGATTGCTCACAACTTCCCGAAGACACAGGCGGTCCTTTTAGTACGTTTCAAAACCTAGGGCAGACCAGCGAGTCAAAAGAGAACTGATATGATTCCTAGAGTTCAAGAACCACAGGGACTAAGGCTGCATGGAATCTGTGGCATGCCTGCCCCTGTCATGAGAAAACCTGAACGTTAACTTGAGGCTAGAGGTCCCATGTGTTTGGTTCATTCCCTGAAGATTACCGAGGGATGAGCAACTACCAAGGAATGGCAACCTCCAAGGTTCTATCCTAGAAACTCACGTCATCACAAAGGCAATTGTGTTATGAAGGGAAGATGTGCAAGTACAGTGTTTCTCAGGGAGAATTGAGCCTGCAACTCTCTAAATCTCAAGGAGGTAAATAAAGTTTCCCTTCCAGCCTTATTTTCAAAAGGGACCACAGAGCATTGAACCTGCTGTTTCTTTCTCTGTTTTGTACCTGCAAGGTGATTTAGAAGGGAGATACTTGAGTTGTTTCAGCGTACCACATTCTAGAGGTTTAACAAAAGAAGCCTTTCACTGCCCCTGACTTGGCATCTAGCTGTTCCCAACGGTGCCTTACTCACAAATCCTTGAACACACAGGCCGTCCTTTTTGTACGTTTCGGGTCTGGTGCAGACCCCTGAGTCCTAGGAGACTTCGAATGTTTCCTAGTGCCCAAGAACCACACTGAATAAGGCTACATGGATTCTGCTGCATGCCAACCTGTGGGATGATACAAGAGGAGCCTTAGCTTGAGGCTAGTGATCAAATGGCGTCGCCAATTCACTGAAGATTACCGAAGGATGAGCACCTACCAAAGAATGGCAACCTCCAAGATTTTTCCTAGAAACTCACTTGTCATCACAAAGGCAAATGTGCTATGAAGAGAACATGTGCAACTACAGTGTTTCTCAGGAGAGTTCAGCCCACAACTCTCTAAATCCCAAGGAGGTAAATAAAGTCTCCCTTCATGCCTTATTTTCAAAAGGGACCACAGAGCACTGCCCCTGCTCTTTCTTTCTCTGGTTTGTACCTCCAATGTGCTTTAGAAGGGAGATCCTTGAGTTCATTCAACTTACCACATTCTAGAGGTTTAAGGAAAGAGGCCCTTCACAGCCCATGACTCGTCATCTAGCTGTTCCCAACGGTGCATTGCTCACAACTCCCCGAACTCACAGGCCTTTCTTCTTGTAGGTTTCTCATCCTACTGCAGACCGGCCAGTATTGAGACCTGGAATGATTCCTAGAGTCCAAGAACAACACTGAATAAGGCTACATGGATTCTGCCACACGCCAACGTGTGTTAGGAGACAAGAGGAACGTTTGCTTGAGGCTAGTGGTCAAATAGGGTCGCCAATTCACTGTATATTACTGAAGGATGAGCACATACCAAGGAATGGCAACCTCCAAGTTTTTTTTTCTTGGAAAATCCCTTGTCCTCACAAAGGGAATTGTGCTATGCAGAGAACATGTGCAACTACAATGTTTCTCAGGGAGAATTGAGCCTGCGACTCTTCAAATCCCAAAGAGGTAAATAAACTTTCCCTTCATGCCTTGCTTTCAAAAGGGACCACAGAGCATTGACCCTGCTGTTTCTTCCTCTATTTTGTTCCTCCAAGGTTCGTTAGAAGGGAGATACTTGAGTTGTTTCAACTTACCACATTCTAGAGGTTTAACAGAAAAAGCCTTTCACTGCCCTTTCTTGGCGTAGAGTTGTCATCAACTGAACGTTGCTCACAAGTTCCAGAAGAGACTGGCAGCCCCTCGTGAATATCGTGGATCCTAGTGCACACCCGCCTTTCCTAAGACACCAGAAATGTCTCCTACAGTTCCAGTACTGCTTTGCCAAACGCTGCATTGAACCTGCTGCCTGCCTACCATTGTGACGAGAAAAACAGAACGTTAGGTTGAGGCCATTCGTCGCATGTGGTTGGCCTATTCACTAACAACTGCTGAAGGAGGAGCACGTAGCAGGAATTGAAAGGAAACCTTTGTTTCATGGAAAATCACTTGCCTGAAAAGGCAATTCTGCAGTGAAGAGACGATGGGCCACTACACTGTTTATCGGGTAACACGGAGGCCGCAAGTGTCGACATTCCAATGTGGAAAATAAACTTCCCATGAAGCCTCAATCTCCAAAGGGAGAGCACAGCTTCTTATGCTGCAGTTTCTGAGTACTTATTGGACGTTCAAGTTACCAACTAAACCCTTTTGTGAGTAAACTTTGCAATACAGGCAGTCGTGAATGTGGTCAAAGTATTACAGGGTCATCGGTGAGTGAGGCCTGGGTGTACAATGTATCTCCGGAATAACTAGCTTTCAAGGGAAACCCTGTAATTTTTCAGGCTGCACTTAAAGTCCACTGGCTGCTGGGCGTAGTTTCCATCACGTGTGAGTTCCCAGAAGGAGGGGTAGGATCATATTATTTTTTGTGTGCTCACGGATAGGCAGAAAAGCAGACACTTTTGGCATGAAGGATTGAACAGAACGCTGATAGCCAGGTGTTTTCAAGCTGTCGCAATCTAGGTGTTTATCCAGGGAAACCCTACACTGCCCATTACTCAGCACCTAGCTCTTCCAAACGGTGCATTGCTCACAACCCCCGGAACACACACGCTTTCCTTCCTGCACGTTTCTCATTCTAGTGCAGACCAGCCAGTACTAAGAGGCCAGGAACGCTTCCTAGAGCTCAAGGACCACACATAATACGGCTACTTGGATTCAGCTGCATGCCAACCTGTGGCATGATAGAAGAGGAACGTTAGCTTGAGGCTAGTGGACAAATGGGTTCGCCAATTCACTGAAGATTTCCGAAGAATGAGTACCTACCAAAGAATGGCAATCCTCAAGTTTCCTTCCTAGAAACTCACTTGTCATCACAAAGGCAATTGTGCTATGAAGAGAACATTTGCAACTACAGTGTTTCTCAGAAGAATTGAGCACGCAACTCCCTAGATCCCAATGAAGAAAATAAAGATTTCCTTCGAGCCGTATTTTCAAAAGAGACCACAGAGCATTGACCCTGCTGTTTCTTTCTCTGATTGGTACCTCCAAGGTGCTTTAGAAGGGAGACACTTGAGTTGTTTCAACTTACCAGATTCTAGAGGTTTAACAAAAGAAGCCCTACACCTTCCAAGACTCAGCATCGAGCTCTTCCCAATGGTGCACTGCTCACAAATCCCCAAACACACAGGCCATTCTTCTTGTACGTTTCTCATCCTAGTGCAGCCCCACCAGTACTTTGAGACCTGGAATGATTCCTAGAGCTCAAGAACCACACTGAATAAGGCTACATGGATTCAGCTGCATGCCAACCTGTGGCATGATTCAAGAGCAACGTTACCTTGCGGCTAGTGGTCAAACGGGTTCGCCAATTCACTGTAGATCACTGAAGGATGAGCACATACCAAAGAATGGCAACCTCCAAGTTTCTTTCTTGGAAAATCACTTGTCCTCACAAATACCATTGTGCGATGAAGAAAAGGTGGCCTACAACAGAGTTTACCAGGTAACACTGAGGCTGCAACTCTCAACTTTCTAATGAGGAAAATACAATTTTCCAGGAAGCCTCAATTTCCAGGGGGACCAAACAGCATATTCCTCTGGAGTTTCTGGCTCTCTTATTGCACATCCAGTGGACACAATGGAGCATGACCTTAGTAACCATTGCCATGCTGGGAGTCGTGATGGTGGTGTAAGGATATCAAGGTGAAGGCTTAGTGAGGCCTAGGTGGCAATTTTTCTCGGGAATAACTATCAGTTAAGGGAAACCCTGTAATTATTGAAACTGGACATGAAGTCTAGTTGCTGCTTGAGGTATACCGACTTCACGGTTTAGTTCCTAGAAGCAATCGTAAGCTAATTGTGTTTTTCAGTGCAGCTCAGGTTTCCTGAGGAATGCAGACACGCTTTGCATGAAGGAAGGCACGGAACGTTGATAACTGTGTTGCTTTCCAGCCATCGCAAGCTAGGGGTGTAACCAACGAAGCCCTTCACTGCCCATCACTTGGCATCTAGATGTTCCCAACCGTAGATTGCTCACAACTTCCCGAAGACACAGGCGGTCCTTTTAGTACGTTTCAAAACCTAGGGCAGACCAGCGAGTCAAAAGAGAACTGATATGATTCCTAGAGTTCAAGAACCACAGGGACTAAGGCTGCATGGAATCTGTGGCATGCCTGCCCCTGTCATGAGAAAACCTGAACGTTAACTTGAGGCTAGAGGTCCCATGTGTTTGGTTCATTCCCTGAAGATTACCGAGGGATGAGCAACTACCAAGGAATGGCAACCTCCAAGGTTCTATCCTAGAAACTCACGTCATCACAAAGGCAATTGTGTTATGAAGGGAAGATGTGCAAGTACAGTGTTTCTCAGGGAGAATTGAGCCTGCAACTCTCTAAATCTCAAGGAGGTAAATAAAGTTTCCCTTCCAGCCTTATTTTCAAAAGGGACCACAGAGCATTGAACCTGCTGTTTCTTTCTCTGTTTTGTACCTGCAAGGTGATTTAGAAGGGAGATACTTGAGTTGTTTCAGCGTACCACATTCTAGAGGTTTAACAAAAGAAGCCTTTCACTGCCCCTGACTTGGCATCTAGCTGTTCCCAACGGTGCCTTACTCACAAATCCTTGAACACACAGGCCGTCCTTTTTGTACGTTTCGGGTCTGGTGCAGACCCCTGAGTCCTAGGAGACTTCGAATGTTTCCTAGTGCCCAAGAACCACACTGAATAAGGCTACATGGATTCTGCTGCATGCCAACCTGTGGGATGATACAAGCGGAGCCTTAGCTTGAGGCTAGTGATCAAATGGCGTCGCCAATTCACTGAAGATTACCGAAGGATGAGCACCTACCAAAGAATGGCAACCTCCAAGATTTTTCCTAGAAACTCACTTGTCATCACAAAGGCAAATGTGCTATGAAGAGAACATGTGCAACTACAGTGTTTCTCAGGAGAGTTCAGCCCACAACTCTCTAAATCCCAAGGAGGTAAATAAAGTCTCCCTTCATGCCTTATTTTCAAAAGGGACCACAGAGCACTGCCCCTGCTCTTTCTTTCTCTGGTTTGTACCTCCAATGTGCTTTAGAAGGGAGATCCTTGAGTTCATTCAACTTACCACATTCTAGAGGTTTAAGGAAAGAGGCCCTTCACAGCCCATGACTCGTCATCTAGCTGTTCCCAACGGTGCATTGCTCACAACTCCCCGAACTCACAGGCCTTTCTTCTTGTAGGTTTCTCATCCTACTGCAGACCGGCCAGTATTGAGACCTGGAATGATTCCTAGAGTCCAAGAACAACACTGAATAAGGCTACATGGATTCTGCCACACGCCAACGTGTGTTAGGAGACAAGAGGAACGTTTGCTTGAGGCTAGTGGTCAAATAGGGTCGCCAATTCACTGTATATTACTGAAGGATGAGCACATACCAAGGAATGGCAACCTCCAAGTTTTTTTTTCTTGGAAAATCCCTTGTCCTCACAAAGGGAATTGTGCTATGCAGAGAACATGTGCAACTACAATGTTTCTCAGGGAGAATTGAGCCTGCGACTCTTCAAATCCCAAAGAGGTAAATAAACTTTCCCTTCATGCCTTGCTTTCAAAAGGGACCACAGAGCATTGACCCTGCTGTTTCTTCCTCTATTTTGTTCCTCCAAGGTTCGTTAGAAGGGAGATACTTGAGTTGTTTCAACTTACCACATTCTAGAGGTTTAACAGAAAAAGCCTTTCACTGCCCTTTCTTGGCGTAGAGTTGTCATCAACTGAACGTTGCTCACAAGTTCCAGAAGAGACTGGCAGCCCCTCGTGAATATCGTGGATCCTAGTGCACACCCGCCTTTCCTAAGACACCAGAAATGTCTCCTACAGTTCCAGTACTGCTTTGCCAAACGCTGCATTGAACCTGCTGCCTGCCTACCATTGTGACGAGAAAAACAGAACGTTAGGTTGAGGCCAGTCGTCGCATGTGGTTGGCCTATTCACTAACAACTGCTGAAGGAGGAGCACGTAGCAGGAATTGAAAGGAAACCTTTGTTTCATGGAAAATCACTTGCCTGAAAAGGCAATTCTGCAGTGAAGAGACGATGGGCCACTACACTGTTTATCGGGTAACACGGAGGCCGCAAGTGTCGACATTCCAATGTGGAAAATAAACTTCCCATGAAGCCTCAATCTCCAAAGGGAGAGCACAGCTTCTTATGCTGCAGTTTCTGAGTACTTATTGGACGTTCAAGTTACCAACTAAACCCTTTTGTGAGTAAACTTTGCAATACAGGCAGTCGTGAATGTGGTCAAAGTATTACAGGGTCATCGGTGAGTGAGGCCTGGGTGTACAATGTATCTCCGGAATAACTAGCTTTCAAGGGAAACCCTGTAATTTTTCAGGCTGCACTTAAAGTCCACTGGCTGCTGGGCGTAGTTTCCATCACGTGTGAGTTCCCAGAAGGAGGGGTAGGATCATATTATTTTTTGTGTGCTCACGGATAGTCAGAAAAGCAGACACTTTTGGCATGAAGGATTGAACAGAACGCTGATAGCCAGGTGTTTTCAAGCTGTCGCAATCTAGGTGTTTATCCAGGGAAACCCTACACTGCCCATTACTCAGCACCTAGCTCTTCCAAACGGTGCATTGCTCACAACCCCCGGAACACACACGCTTTCCTTCCTGCACGTTTCTCATTCTAGTGCAGACCAGCCAGTACTAAGAGGCCAGGAACGCTTCCTAGAGCTCAAGGACCACACATAATAAGGCTACTTGGATTCAGCTGCATGCCAACCTGTGGCATGATAGAAGAGGAACGTTAGCTTGAGGCTAGTGGACAAATGGGTTCGCCAATTCACTGAAGATTTCCGAAGAATGAGTACCTACCAAAGAATGTCAATCCTCAAGTTTCCTTCCTAGAAACTCACTTGTCATCACAAAGGCAATTGTGCTATGAAGAGAACATGTGCAACTACAGTGTTTCTCAGAAGAATTGAGCACGCAACTCCCTAGATCCCAATGAAGAAAATAAAGATTTCCTTCGAGCCGTATTTTCAAAAGAGACCACAGAGCATTGACCCTGCTGTTTCTTTCTCTGATTGGTACCTCCAAGGTGCTTTAGAAGGGAGACACTTGAGTTGTTTCAACTTACCAGATTCTAGAGGTTTAACAAAAGAAGCCCTACACCTTCCAAGACTCAGCATCGAGCTCTTCCCAATGGTGCACTGCTCACAAATCCCCAAACACACAGGCCATTCTTCTTGTACGTTTCTCATCCTAGTGCAGCCCCACCAGTACTTTGAGACCTGGAATGATTCCTAGAGCTCAAGAACCACACTGAATAAGGCTACATGGATTCAGCTGCATGCCAACCTGTGGCATGATTCAAGAGCAACGTTACCTTGCGGCTAGTGGTCAAACGGGTTCGCCAATTCACTGTAGATCACTGAAGGATGAGCACATACCAAAGAATGGCAACCTCCAAGTTTCTTTCTTGGAAAATCACTTGTCCTCACAAATACCATTGTGCGATGAAGAAAAGGTGGCCTACAACAGAGTTTACCAGGTAACACTGAGGCTGCAACTCTCAACTTTCTAATGAGGAAAATACAATTTTCCAGGAAGCCTCAATTTCCAGGGGGACCAAACAGCATATTCCTCTGGAGTTTCTGGCTCTCTTATTGCACATCCAGTGGACACAATGGAGCATGACCTTAGTAACCATTGCCATGCTGGGAGTCGTGATGGTGGTGTAAGGATATCAAGGTGAAGGCTTAGTGAGGCCTAGGTGGCAATTTTTCTCGGGAATAACTATCAGTTAAGGGAAACCCTGTAATTATTGAAACTGGACATGAAGTCTAGTTGCTGCTTGAGGTATACCGACTTCACGGTTTAGTTCCTAGAAGCAATCGTAAGCTAATTGTGTTTTTCAGTGCAGCTCAGGTTTCCTGAGGAATGCAGACACGCTTTGCATGAAGGAAGGCACGGAACGTTGATAACTGTGTTGCTTTCCAGCCATCGCAAGCTAGGGGTGTAACCAACGAAGCCCTTCACTGCCCATCACTTGGCATCTAGAGGTTCCCAACCATAGATTGCTCACAACTTCCCGAAGACACAGGCGGTCCTTTTAGTACGTTTCAAAACCTAGGGCAGACCAGCGAGTCAAAAGAGAACTGATATGATTCCTAGAGTTCAAGAACCACAGGGACTAAGGCTGCATGGAATCTGTGGCATGCCTGCCCCTGTCATGAGAAAACCTGAACGTTAACTTGAGGCTAGAGGTCCCATGTGTTTGGTTCATTCCCTGAAGATTACCGAGGGATGAGCAACTACCAAGGAATGGCAACCTCCAAGGTTCTATCCTAGAAACTCACGTCATCACAAAGGCAATTGTGTTATGAAGGGAAGATGTGCAAGTACAGTGTTTCTCAGGGAGAATTGAGCCTGCAACTCTCTAAATCTCAAGGAGGTAAATAAAGTTTCCCTTCCAGCCTTATTTTCAAAAGGGACCACAGAGCATTGAACCTGCTGTTTCTTTCTCTGTTTTGTACCTGCAAGGTGATTTAGAAGGGAGATACTTGAGTTGTTTCAGCGTACCACATTCTAGAGGTTTAACAAAAGAAGCCTTTCACTGCCCCTGACTTGGCATCTAGCTGTTCCCAACGGTGCCTTACTCACAAATCCTTGAACACACAGGCCGTCCTTTTTGTACGTTTCGGGTCTGGTGCAGACCCCTGAGTCCTAGGAGACTTCGAATGTTTCCTAGTGCCCAAGAACCACACTGAATAAGGCTACATGGATTCTGCTGCATGCCAACCTGTGGGATGATACAAGAGGAGCCTTAGCTTGAGGCTAGTGATCAAATGGCGTCGCCAATTCACTGAAGATTACCGAAGGATGAGCACCTACCAAAGAATGGCAACCTCCAAGATTTTTCCTAGAAACTCACTTGTCATCACAAAGGCAAATGTGCTATGAAGAGAACATGTGCAACTACAGTGTTTCTCAGGAGAGTTCAGCCCACAACTCTCTAAATCCCAAGGAGGTAAATAAAGTCTCCCTTCATGCCTTATTTTCAAAAGGGACCACAGAGCACTGCCCCTGCTCTTTCTTTCTCTGGTTTGTACCTCCAATGTGCTTTAGAAGGGAGATCCTTGAGTTCATTCAACTTACCACATTCTAGAGGTTTAAGGAAAGAGGCCCTTCACAGCCCATGGCTCGTCATCTAGCTGTTCCCAACGGTGCATTGCTCACAACTCCCCGAACTCACAGGCCTTTCTTCTTGTAGGTTTCTCATCCTACTGCAGACCGGCCAGTATTGAGACCTGGAATGATTCCTAGAGTCCAAGAACAACACTGAATAAGGCTACATGGATTCTGCCACACGCCAACGTGTGTTAGGAGACAAGAGGAACGTTTGCTTGAGGCTAGTGGTCAAATAGGGTCGCCAATTCACTGTATATTACTGAAGGATGAGCACATACCAAGGAATGGCAACCTCCAAGTTTTTTTTTCTTGGAAAATCCCTTGTCCTCACAAAGGGAATTGTGCTATGCAGAGAACATGTGCAACTACAATGTTTCTCAGGGAGAATTGAGCCTGCGACTCTTCAAATCCCAAAGAGGTAAATAAACTTTCCCTTCATGCCTTGCTTTCAAAAGGGACCACAGAGCATTGACCCTGCTGTTTCTTCCTCTATTTTGTTCCTCCAAGGTTCGTTAGAAGGGAGATACTTGAGTTGTTTCAACTTACCACATTCTAGAGGTTTAACAGAAAAAGCCTTTCACTGCCCTTTCTTGGCGTAGAGTTGTCATCAACTGAACGTTGCTCACAAGTTCCAGAAGAGACTGGCAGCCCCTCGTGAATATCGTGGATCCTAGTGCACACCCGCCTTTCCTAAGACACCAGAAATGTCTCCTACAGTTCCAGTACTGCTTTGCCAAACGCTGCATTGAACCTGCTGCCTGCCTACCATTGTGACGAGAAAAACAGAACGTTAGGTTGAGGCCAGTCGTCGCATGTGGTTGGCCTATTCACTAACAACTGCTGAAGGAGGAGCACGTAGCAGGAATTGAAAGGAAACCTTTGTTTCATGGAAAATCACTTGCCTGAAAAGGCAATTCTGCAGTGAAGAGACGATGGGCCACTACACTGTTTATCGGGTAACACGGAGGCCGCAAGTGTCGACATTCCAATGTGGAAAATAAACTTCCCATGAAGCCTCAATCTCCAAAGGGAGAGCACAGCTTCTTATGCTGCAGTTTCTGAGTACTTATTGGACGTTCAAGTTACCAACTAAACCCTTTTGTGAGTAAACTTTGCAATACAGGCAGTCGTGAATGTGGTCAAAGTATTACAGGGTCATCGGTGAGTGAGGCCTGGGTGTACAATGTATCTCCGGAATAACTAGCTTTCAAGGGAAACCCTGTAATTTTTCAGGCTGCACTTAAAGTCCACTGGCTGCTGGGCGTAGTTTCCATCACGTGTGAGTTCCCAGAAGGAGGGGTACGATCATATTATTTTTTGTGTGCTCACGGATAGGCAGAAAAGCAGACACTTTTGGCATGAAGGATTGAACAGAACGCTGATAGCCAGGTGTTTTCAAGCTGTCGCAATCTAGGTGTTTATCCAGGGAAACCCTACACTGCCCATTACTCAGCACCTAGCTCTTCCAAACGGTGCATTGCTCACAACCCCCGGAACACACACGCTTTCCTTCCTGCACGTTTCTCATTCTAGTGCAGACCAGCCAGTACTAAGAGGCCAGGAACGCTTCCTAGAGCTCAAGGACCACACATAATAAGGCTACTTGGATTCAGCTGCATGCCAACCTGTGGCATGATAGAAGAGGAACGTTAGCTTGAGGCTAGTGGACAAATGGGTTCGCCAATTCACTGAAGATTTCCGAAGAATGAGTACCTACCAAAGAATGGCAATCCTCAAGTTTCCTTCCTAGAAACTCACTTGTCATCACAAAGGCAATTGTGCTATGAAGAGAACATGTGCAACTACAGTGTTTCTCAGAAGAATTGAGCACGCAACTCCCTAGATCCCAATGAAGAAAATAAAGATTTCCTTCGAGCCGTATTTTCAAAAGAGACCACAGAGCATTGACCCTGCTGTTTCTTTCTCTGATTGGTACCTCCAAGGTGCTTTAGAAGGGAGACACTTGAGTTGTTTCAACTTACCAGATTCTAGAGGTTTAACAAAAGAAGCCCTACACCTTCCAAGACTCAGCATCGAGCTCTTCCCAATGGTGCACTGCTCACAAATCCCCAAACACACAGGCCATTCTTCTTGTACGTTTCTCATCCTAGTGCAGCCCCACCAGTACTTTGAGACCTGGAATGATTCCTAGAGCTCAAGAACCACACTGAATAAGGCTACATGGATTCAGCTGCATGCCAACCTGTGGCATGATTCAAGAGCAACGTTACCTTGCGGCTAGTGGTCAAACGGGTTCGCCAATTCACTGTAGATCACTGAAGGATGAGCACATACCAAAGAATGGCAACCTCCAAGTTTCTTTCTTGGAAAATCACTTGTCCTCACAAATACCATTGTGCGATGAAGAAAAGGTGGGCTACAACAGAGTTTACCAGGTAACACTGAGGCTGCAACTCTCAACTTTCTAATGAGGAAAATACAATTTTCCAGGAAGCCTCAATTTCCAGGGGGACCAAACAGCATATTCCTCTGGAGTTTCTGGCTCTCTTATTGCACATCCAGTGGACACAATGGAGCATGACCTTAGTAACCATTGCCATGCTGGGAGTCGTGATGGTGGTGTAAGGATATCAAGGTGAAGGCTTAGTGAGGCCTAGGTGGCAATTTTTCTCGGGAATAACTATCAGTTAAGGGAAACCCTGTAATTATTGAAACTGGACATGAAGTCTAGTTGCTGCTTGAGGTATACCGACTTCACGGTTTAGTTCCTAGAAGCAATCGTAAGCTAATTGTGTTTTTCAGTGCAGCTCAGGTTTCCTGAGGAATGCAGACACGCTTTGCATGAAGGAAGGCACGGAACGTTGATAACTGTGTTGCTTTCCAGCCATCGCAAGCTAGGGGTGTAACCAACGAAGCCCTTCACTGCCCATCACTTGGCATCTAGATGTTCCCAACCGTAGATTGCTCACAACTTCCCGAAGACACAGGCGGTCCTTTTAGTACGTTTCAAAACCTAGGGCAGACCAGCGAGTCAAAAGAGAACTGATATGATTCCTAGAGTTCAAGAACCACAGGGACTAAGGCTGCATGGAATCTGTGGCATGCCTGCCCCTGTCATGAGAAAACCTGAACGTTAACTTGAGGCTAGAGGTCCCATGTGTTTGGTTCATTCCCTGAAGATTACCGAGGGATGAGCAACTACCAAGGAATGGCAACCTCCAAGGTTCTATCCTAGAAACTCACGTCATCACAAAGGCAATTGTGTTATGAAGGGAAGATGTGCAAGTACAGTGTTTCTCAGGGAGAATTGAGCCTGCAACTCTCTAAATCTCAAGGAGGTAAATAAAGTTTCCCTTCCAGCCTTATTTTCAAAAGGGACCACAGAGCATTGAACCTGCTGTTTCTTTCTCTGTTTTGTACCTGCAAGGTGATTTAGAAGGGAGATACTTGAGTTGTTTCAGCGTACCACATTCTAGAGGTTTAACAAAAGAAGCCTTTCACTGCCCCTGACTTGGCATCTAGCTGTTCCCAACGGTGCCTTACTCACAAATCCTTGAACACACAGGCCGTCCTTTTTGTACGTTTCGGGTCTGGTGCAGACCCCTGAGTCCTAGGAGACTTCGAATGTTTCCTAGTGCCCAAGAACCACACTGAATAAGGCTACATGGATTCTGCTGCATGCCAACCTGTGGGATGATACAAGAGGAGCCTTAGCTTGAGGCTAGTGATCAAATGGCGTCGCCAATTCACTGAAGATTACCGAAGGATGAGCACCTACCAAAGAATGGCAACCTCCAAGATTTTTCCTAGAAACTCACTTGTCATCACAAAGGCAAATGTGCTATGAAGAGAACATGTGCAACTACAGTGTTTCTCAGGAGAGTTCAGCCCACAACTCTCTAAATCCCAAGGAGGTAAATAAAGTCTCCCTTCATGCCTTATTTTCAAAAGGGACCACAGAGCACTGCCCCTGCTCTTTCTTTCTCTGGTTTGTACCTCCAATGTGCTTTAGAAGGGAGATCCTTGAGTTCATTCAACTTACCACATTCTAGAGGTTTAAGGAAAGAGGCCCTTCACAGCCCATGACTCGTCATCTAGCTGTTCCCAACGGTGCATTGCTCACAACTCCCCGAACTCACAGGCCTTTCTTCTTGTAGGTTTCTCATCCTACTGCAGACCGGCCAGTATTGAGACCTGGAATGATTCCTAGAGTCCAAGAACAACACTGAATAAGGCTACATGGATTCTGCCACACGCCAACGTGTGTTAGGAGACAAGAGGAACGTTTGCTTGAGGCTAGTGGTCAAATAGGGTCGCCAATTCACTGTATATTACTGAAGGATGAGCACATACCAAGGAATGGCAACCTCCAAGTTTTTTTTTCTTGGAAAATCCCTTGTCCTCACAAAGGGAATTGTGCTATGCAGAGAACATGTGCAACTACAATGTTTCTCAGGGAGAATTGAGCCTGCGACTCTTCAAATCCCAAAGAGGTAAATAAACTTTCCCTTCATGCCTTGCTTTCAAAAGGGACCACAGAGCATTGACCCTGCTGTTTCTTCCTCTATTTTGTTCCTCCAAGGTTCGTTAGAAGGGAGATACTTGAGTTGTTTCAACTTACCACATTCTAGAGGTTTAACAGAAAAAGCCTTTCACTGCCCTTTCTTGGCGTAGAGTTGTCATCAACTGAACGTTGCTCACAAGTTCCAGAAGAGACTGGCAGCCCCTCGTGAATATCGTGGATCCTAGTGCACACCCGCCTTTCCTAAGACACCAGAAATGTCTCCTACAGTTCCAGTACTGCTTTGCCAAACGCTGCATTGAACCTGCTGCCTGCCTACCATTGTGACGAGAAAAACAGAACGTTAGGTTGAGGCCATTCGTCGCATGTGGTTGGCCTATTCACTAACAACTGCTGAAGGAGGAGCACGTAGCAGGAATTGAAAGGAAACCTTTGTTTCATGGAAAATCACTTGCCTGAAAAGGCAATTCTGCAGTGAAGAGACGATGGGCCACTACACTGTTTATCGGGTAACACGGAGGCCGCAAGTGTCGACATTCCAATGTGGAAAATAAACTTCCCATGAAGCCTCAATCTCCAAAGGGAGAGCACAGCTTCTTATGCTGCAGTTTCTGAGTACTTATTGGACGTTCAAGTTACCAACTAAACCCTTTTGTGAGTAAACTTTGCAATACAGGCAGTCGTGAATGTGGTCAAAGTATTACAGGGTCATCGGTGAGTGAGGCCTGGGTGTACAATGTATCTCCGGAATAACTAGCTTTCAAGGGAAACCCTGTAATTTTTCAGGCTGCACTTAAAGTCCACTGGCTGCTGGGCGTAGTTTCCATCACGTGTGAGTTCCCAGAAGGAGGGGTAGGATCATATTATTTTTTGTGTGCTCACGGATAGGCAGAAAAGCAGACACTTTTGGCATGAAGGATTGAACAGAACGCTGATAGCCAGGTGTTTTCAAGCTGTCGCAATCTAGGTGTTTATCCAGGGAAACCCTACACTGCCCATTACTCAGCACCTAGCTCTTCCAAACGGTGCATTGCTCACAACCCCCGGAACACACACGCTTTCCTTCCTGCACGTTTCTCATTCTAGTGCAGACCAGCCAGTACTAAGAGGCCAGGAACGCTTCCTAGAGCTCAAGGACCACACATAATAAGGCTACTTGGATTCAGCTGCATGCCAACCTGTGGCATGATAGAAGAGGAACGTTAGCTTGAGGCTAGTGGACAAATGGGTTCGCCAATTCACTGAAGATTTCCGAAGAATGAGTACCTACCAAAGAATGGCAATCCTCAAGTTTCCTTCCTAGAAACTCACTTGTCATCACAAAGGCAATTGTGCTATGAAGAGAACATTTGCAACTACAGTGTTTCTCAGAAGAATTGAGCACGCAACTCCCTAGATCCCAATGAAGAAAATAAAGATTTCCTTCGAGCCGTATTTTCAAAAGAGACCACAGAGCATTGACCCTGCTGTTTCTTTCTCTGATTGGTACCTCCAAGGTGCTTTAGAAGGGAGACACTTGAGTTGTTTCAACTTACCAGATTCTAGAGGTTTAACAAAAGAAGCCCTACACCTTCCAAGACTCAGCATCGAGCTCTTCCCAATGGTGCACTGCTCACAAATCCCCAAACACACAGGCCATTCTTCTTGTACGTTTCTCATCCTAGTGCAGCCCCACCAGTACTTTGAGACCTGGAATGATTCCTAGAGCTCAAGAACCACACTGAATAAGGCTACATGGATTCAGCTGCATGCCAACCTGTGGCATGATTCAAGAGCAACGTTACCTTGCGGCTAGTGGTCAAACGGGTTCGCCAATTCACTGTAGATCACTGAAGGATGAGCACATACCAAAGAATGGCAACCTCCAAGTTTCTTTCTTGGAAAATCACTTGTCCTCACAAATACCATTGTGCGATGAAGAAAAGGTGGCCTACAACAGAGTTTACCAGGTAACACTGAGGCTGCAACTCTCAACTTTCTAATGAGGAAAATACAATTTTCCAGGAAGCCTCAATTTCCAGGGGGACCAAACAGCATATTCCTCTGGAGTTTCTGGCTCTCTTATTGCACATCCAGTGGACACAATGGAGCATGACCTTAGTAACCATTGCCATGCTGGGAGTCGTGATGGTGGTGTAAGGATATCAAGGTGAAGGCTTAGTGAGGCCTAGGTGGCAATTTTTCTCGGGAATAACTATCAGTTAAGGGAAACCCTGTAATTATTGAAACTGGACATGAAGTCTAGTTGCTGCTTGAGGTATACCGACTTCACGGTTTAGTTCCTAGAAGCAATCGTAAGCTAATTGTGTTTTTCAGTGCAGCTCAGGTTTCCTGAGGAATGCAGACACGCTTTGCATGAAGGAAGGCACGGAACGTTGATAACTGTGTTGCTTTCCAGCCATCGCAAGCTAGGGGTGTAACCAACGAAGCCCTTCACTGCCCATCACTTGGCATCTAGATGTTCCCAACCGTAGATTGCTCACAACTTCCCGAAGACACAGGCGGTCCTTTTAGTACGTTTCAAAACCTAGGGCAGACCAGCGAGTCAAAAGAGAACTGATATGATTCCTAGAGTTCAAGAACCACAGGGACTAAGGCTGCATGGAATCTGTGGCATGCCTGCCCCTGTCATGAGAAAACCTGAACGTTAACTTGAGGCTAGAGGTCCCATGTGTTTGGTTCATTCCCTGAAGATTACCGAGGGATGAGCAACTACCAAGGAATGGCAACCTCCAAGGTTCTATCCTAGAAACTCACGTCATCACAAAGGCAATTGTGTTATGAAGGGAAGATGTGCAAGTACAGTGTTTCTCAGGGAGAATTGAGCCTGCAACTCTCTAAATCTCAAGGAGGTAAATAAAGTTTCCCTTCCAGCCTTATTTTCAAAAGGGACCACAGAGCATTGAACCTGCTGTTTCTTTCTCTGTTTTGTACCTGCAAGGTGATTTAGAAGGGAGATACTTGAGTTGTTTCAGCGTACCACATTCTAGAGGTTTAACAAAAGAAGCCTTTCACTGCCCCTGACTTGGCATCTAGCTGTTCCCAACGGTGCCTTACTCACAAATCCTTGAACACACAGGCCGTCCTTTTTGTACGTTTCGGGTCTGGTGCAGACCCCTGAGTCCTAGGAGACTTCGAATGTTTCCTAGTGCCCAAGAACCACACTGAATAAGGCTACATGGATTCTGCTGCATGCCAACCTGTGGGATGATACAAGAGGAGCCTTAGCTTGAGGCTAGTGATCAAATGGCGTCGCCAATTCACTGAAGATTACCGAAGGATGAGCACCTACCAAAGAATGGCAACCTCCAAGATTTTTCCTAGAAACTCACTTGTCATCACAAAGGCAAATGTGCTATGAAGAGAACATGTGCAACTACAGTGTTTCTCAGGAGAGTTGAGCCCACAACTCTCTAAATCCCAAGGAGGTAAATAAAGTCTCCCTTCATGCCTTATTTTCAAAAGGGACCACAGAGCACTGCCCCTGCTCTTTCTTTCTCTGGTTTGTACCTCCAATGTGCTTTAGAAGGGAGATCCTTGAGTTCATTCAACTTACCACATTCTAGAGGTTTAAGGAAAGAGGCCCTTCACAGCCCATGACTCGTCATCTAGCTGTTCCCAACGGTGCATTGCTCACAACTCCCCAAACTCACAGGCCTTTCTTCTTGTAGGTTTCTCATCCTACTGCAGACCGGCCAGTATTGAGACCTGGAATGATTCCTAGAGTCCAAGAACAACACTGAATAAGGCTACATGGATTCTGCCACACGCCAACGTGTGTTAGGAGACAAGAGGAACGTTTGCTTGAGGCTAGTGGTCAAATAGGGTCGCCAATTCACTGTATATTACTGAAGGATGAGCACATACCAAGGAATGGCAACCTCCAAGTTTTTTTTTCTTGGAAAATCCCTTGTCCTCACAAAGGGAATTGTGCTATGCAGAGAACATGTGCAACTACAATGTTTCTCAGGGAGAATTGAGCCTGCGACTCTTCAAATCCCAAAGAGGTAAATAAACTTTCCCTTCATGCCTTGCTTTCAAAAGGGACCACAGAGCATTGACCCTGCTGTTTCTTCCTCTATTTT
This sequence comes from Balaenoptera physalus, assembly GCF_965194825.1. Classification (NCBI taxonomy): domain Eukaryota; kingdom Metazoa; phylum Chordata; class Mammalia; order Artiodactyla; family Balaenopteridae; genus Balaenoptera; species Balaenoptera physalus. Next base: position 127,127 of record NW_028125631.1, read on the forward strand.
GTTCCTCCAAGGTTCGTTAGAAGGGAGATACTTGAGTTGTTTCAACTTACCACATTCTAGAGGTTTAACAGAAAAAGCCTTTCACTGCCCTTTCTTGGCGTAGAGTTGTCATCAACTGAACGTTGCTCACAAGTTCCAGAAGAGACTGGCAGCCCCTCGTGAATATCGTGGATCCTAGTGCACACCCGCCTTTCCTAAGACACCAGAAATGTCTCCTACAGTTCCAGTACTGCTTTGCCAAACGCTGCATTGAACCTGCTGCCTGCCTACCATTGTGACGAGAAAAACAGAACGTTAGGTTGAGGCCAGTCGTCGCATGTGGTTGGCCTATTCACTAACAACTGCTGAAGGAGGAGCACGTAGCAGGAATTGAAAGGAAACCTTTGTTTCATGGAAAATCACTTGCCTGAAAAGGCAATTCTGCAGTGAAGAGACGATGGGCCACTACACTGTTTATCGGGTAACACGGAGGCCGCAAGTGTCGACATTCCAATGTGGAAAATAAACTTCCCATGAAGCCTCAATCTCCAAAGGGAGAGCACAGCTTCTTATGCTGCAGTTTCTGAGTACTTATTGGACGTTCAAGTTACCAACTAAACCCTTTTGTGAGTAAACTTTGCAATACAGGCAGTCGTGAATGTGGTCAAAGTATTACAGGGTCATCGGTGAGTGAGGCCTGGGTGTACAATGTATCTCCGGAATAACTAGCTTTCAAGGGAAACCCTGTAATTTTTCAGGCTGCACTTAAAGTCCACTGGCTGCTGGGCGTAGTTTCCATCACGTGTGAGTTCCCAGAAGGAGGGGTACGATCATATTATTTTTTGTGTGCTCACGGATAGGCAGAAAAGCAGACACTTTTGGCATGAAGGATTGAACAGAACGCTGATAGCCAGGTGTTTTCAAGCTGTCGCAATCTAGGTGTTTATCCAGGGAAACCCTACACTGCCCATTACTCAGCACCTAGCTCTTCCAAACGGTGCATTGCTCACAACCCCCGGAACACACACGCTTTCCTTCCTGCACGTTTCTCATTCTAGTGCAGACCAGCCAGTACTAAGAGGCCAGGAACGCTTCCTAGAGCTCAAGGACCACACATAATAAGGCTACTTGGATTCAGCTGCATGCCAACCTGTGGCATGATAGAAGAGGAACGTTAGCTTGAGGCTAGTGGACAAATGGGTTCGCCAATTCACTGAAGATTTCCGAAGAATGAGTACCTACCAAAGAATGTCAATCCTCAAGTTTCCTTCCTAGAAACTCACTTGTCATCACAAAGGCAATTGTGCTATGAAGAGAACATGTGCAACTACAGTGTTTCTCAGAAGAATTGAGCACGCAACTCCCTAGATCCCAATGAAGAAAATAAAGATTTCCTTCGAGCCGTATTTTCAAAAGAGACCACAGAGCATTGACCCTGCTGTTTCTTTCTCTGATTGGTACCTCCAAGGTGCTTTAGAAGGGAGACACTTGAGTTGTTTCAACTTACCAGATTCTAGAGGTTTAACAAAAGAAGCCCTACACCTTCCAAGACTCAGCATCGAGCTCTTCCCAATGGTGCACTGCTCACAAATCCCCAAACACACAGGCCATTCTTCTTGTACGTTTCTCATCCTAGTGCAGCCCCACCAGTACTTTGAGACCTGGAATGATTCCTAGAGCTCAAGAACCACACTGAATAAGGCTACATGGATTCAGCTGCATGCCAACCTGTGGCATGATTCAAGAGCAACGTTACCTTGCGGCTAGTGGTCAAACGGGTTCGCCAATTCACTGTAGATCACTGAAGGATGAGCACATACCAAAGAATGGCAACCTCCAAGTTTCTTTCTTGGAAAATCACTTGTCCTCACAAATACCATTGTGCGATGAAGAAAAGGTGGCCTACAACAGAGTTTACCAGGTAACACTGAGGCTGCAACTCTCAACTTTCTAATGAGGAAAATACAATTTTCCAGGAAGCCTCAATTTCCAGGGGGACCAAACAGCATATTCCTCTGGAGTTTCTGGCTCTCTTATTGCACATCCAGTGGACACAATGGAGCATGACCTTAGTAACCATTGCCATGCTGGGAGTCGTGATGGTGGTGTAAGGATATCAAGGTGAAGGCTTAGTGAGGCCTAGGTGGCAATTTTTCTCGGGAATAACTATCAGTTAAGGGAAACCCTGTAATTATTGAAACTGGACATGAAGTCTAGTTGCTGCTTGAGGTATACCGACTTCACGGTTTAGTTCCTAGAAGCAATCGTAAGCTAATTGTGTTTTTCAGTGCAGCTCAGGTTTCCTGAGGAATGCAGACACGCTTTGCATGAAGGAAGGCACGGAACGTTGATAACTGTGTTGCTTTCCAGCCATCGCAAGCTAGGGGTGTAACCAACGAAGCCCTTCACTGCCCATCACTTGGCATCTAGAGGTTCCCAACCGTAGATTGCTCACAACTTCCCGAAGACACAGGCGGTCCTTTTAGTACGTTTCAAAACCTAGGGCAGACCAGCGAGTCAAAAGAGAACTGATATGATTCCTAGAGTTCAAGAACCACAGGGACTAAGGCTGCATGGAATCTGTGGCATGCCTGCCCCTGTCATGAGAAAACCTGAACGTTAACTTGAGGCTAGAGGTCCCATGTGTTTGGTTCATTCCCTGAAGATTACCGAGGGATGAGCAACTACCAAGGAATGGCAACCTCCAAGGTTCTATCCTAGAAACTCACGTCATCACAAAGGCAATTGTGTTATGAAGGGAAGATGTGCAAGTACAGTGTTTCTCAGGGAGAATTGAGCCTGCAACTCTCTAAATCTCAAGGAGGTAAATAAAGTTTCCCTTCCAGCCTTATTTTCAAAAGGGACCACAGAGCATTGAACCTGCTGTTTCTTTCTCTGTTTTGTACCTGCAAGGTGATTTAGAAGGGAGATACTTGAGTTGTTTCAGCGTACCACATTCTAGAGGTTTAACAAAAGAAGCCTTTCACTGCCCCTGACTTGGCATCTAGCTGTTCCCAACGGTGCCTTACTCACAAATCCTTGAACACACAGGCCGTCCTTTTTGTACGTTTCGGGTCTGGTGCAGACCCCTGAGTCCTAGGAGACTTCGAATGTTTCCTAGTGCCCAAGAACCACACTGAATAAGGCTACATGGATTCTGCTGCATGCCAACCTGTGGGATGATACAAGAGGAGCCTTAGCTTGAGGCTAGTGATCAAATGGCGTCGCCAATTCACTGAAGATTACCGAAGGATGGGCACCTACCAAAGAATGGCAACCTCCAAGATTTTTCCTAGAAACTCACTTGTCATCACAAAGGCAAATGTGCTATGAAGAGAACATGTGCAACTACAGTGTTTCTCAGGAGAGTTCAGCCCACAACTCTCTAAATCCCAAGGAGGTAAATAAAGTCTCCCTTCATGCCTTATTTTCAAAAGGGACCACAGAGCACTGCCCCTGCTCTTTCTTTCTCTGGTTTGTACCTCCAATGTGCTTTAGAAGGGAGATCCTTGAGTTCATTCAACTTACCACATTCTAGAGGTTTAAGGAAAGAGGCCCTTCACAGCCCATGACTCGTCATCTAGCTGTTCCCAACGGTGCATTGCTCACAACTCCCCGAACTCACAGGCCTTTCTTCTTGTAGGTTTCTCATCCTACTGCAGACCGGCCAGTATTGAGACCTGGAATGATTCCTAGAGTCCAAGAACAACACTGAATAAGGCTACATGGATTCTGCCACACGCCAACGTGTGTTAGGAGACAAGAGGAACGTTTGCTTGAGGCTAGTGGTCAAATAGGGTCGCCAATTCACTGTATATTACTGAAGGATGAGCACATACCAAGGAATGGCAACCTCCAAGTTTTTTTTTCTTGGAAAATCCCTTGTCCTCACAAAGGGAATTGTGCTATGCAGAGAACATGTGCAACTACAATGTTTCTCAGGGAGAATTGAGCCTGCGACTCTTCAAATCCCAAAGAGGTAAATAAACTTTCCCTTCATGCCTTGCTTTCAAAAGGGACCACAGAGCATTGACCCTGCTGTTTCTTCCTCTATTTTGTTCCTCCAAGGTTCGTTAGAAGGGAGATACTTGAGTTGTTTCAACTTACCACATTCTAGAGGTTTAACAGAAAAAGCCTTTCACTGCCCTTTCTTGGCGTAGAGTTGTCATCAACTGAACGTTGCTCACAAGTTCCAGAAGAGACTGGCAGCCCCTCGTGAATATCGTGGATCCTAGTGCACACCCGCCTTTCCTAAGACACCAGAAATGTCTCCTACAGTTCCAGTACTGCTTTGCCAAACGCTGCATTGAACCTGCTGCCTGCCTACCATTGTGACGAGAAAAACAGAACGTTAGGTTGAGGCCAGTCGTCGCATGTGGTTGGCCTATTCACTAACAACTGCTGAAGGAGGAGCACGTAGCAGGAATTGAAAGGAAACCTTTGTTTCATGGAAAATCACTTGCCTGAAAAGGCAATTCTGCAGTGAAGAGACGATGGGCCACTACACTGTTTATCGGGTAACACGGAGGCCGCAAGTGTCGACATTCCAATGTGGAAAATAAACTTCCCATGAAGCCTCAATCTCCAAAGGGAGAGCACAGCTTCTTATGCTGCAGTTTCTGAGTACTTATTGGACGTTCAAGTTACCAACTAAACCCTTTTGTGAGTAAACTTTGCAATACAGGCAGTCGTGAATGTGGTCAAAGTATTACAGGGTCATCGGTGAGTGAGGCCTGGGTGTACAATGTATCTCCGGAATAACTAGCTTTCAAGGGAAACCCTGTAATTTTTCAGGCTGCACTTAAAGTCCACTGGCTGCTGGGCGTAGTTTCCATCACGTGTGAGTTCCCAGAAGGAGGGGTACGATCATATTATTTTTTGTGTGCTCACGGATAGGCAGAAAAGCAGACACTTTTGGCATGAAGGATTGAACAGAACGCTGATAGCCAGGTGTTTTCAAGCTGTCGCAATCTAGGTGTTTATCCAGGGAAACCCTACACTGCCCATTACTCAGCACCTAGCTCTTCCAAACGGTGCATTGCTCACAACCCCCGGAACACACACGCTTTCCTTCCTGCACGTTTCTCATTCTAGTGCAGACCAGCCAGTACTAAGAGGCCAGGAACGCTTCCTAGAGCTCAAGGACCACACATAATAAGGTTACTTGGATTCAGCTGCATGCCAACCTGTGGCATGATAGAAGAGGAACGTTAGCTTGAGGCTAGTGGACAAATGGGTTCGCCAATTCACTGAAGATTTCCGAAGAATGAGTACCTACCAAAGAATGTCAATCCTCAAGTTTCCTTCCTAGAAACTCACTTGTCATCACAAAGGCAATTGTGCTATGAAGAGAACATGTGCAACTACAGTGTTTCTCAGAAGAATTGAGCACGCAACTCCCTAGATCCCAATGAAGAAAATAAAGATTTCCTTCGAGCCGTATTTTCAAAAGAGACCACAGAGCATTGACCCTGCTGTTTCTTTCTCTGATTGGTACCTCCAAGGTGCTTTAGAAGGGAGACACTTGAGTTGTTTCAACTTACCAGATTCTAGAGGTTTAACAAAAGAAGCCCTACACCTTCCAAGACTCAGCATCGAGCTCTTCCCAATGGTGCACTGCTCACAAATCCCCAAACACACAGGCCATTCTTCTTGTACGTTTCTCATCCTAGTGCAGCCCCACCAGTACTTTGAGACCTGGAATGATTCCTAGAGCTCAAGAACCACACTGAATAAGGCTACATGGATTCAGCTGCATGCCAACCTGTGGCATGATTCAAGAGCAACGTTACCTTGCGGCTAGTGGTCAAACGGGTTCGCCAATTCACTGTAGATCACTGAAGGATGAGCACATACCAAAGAATGGCCACCTCCAAGTTTCTTTCTTGGAAAATCACTTGTCCTCACAAATACCATTGTGCGATGAAGAAAAGGTGGCCTACAACAGAGTTTACCAGGTAACACTGAGGCTGCAACTCTCAACTTTCTAATGAGGAAAATACAATTTTCCAGGAAGCCTCAATTTCCAGGGGGACCAAACAGCATATTCCTCTGGAGTTTCTGGCTCTCTTATTGCACATCCAGTGGACACAATGGAGCATGACATTAGTAACCATTGCCATGCTGGGAGTCGTGATGGTGGTGTAAGGATATCAAGGTGAAGGCTTAGTGAGGCCTAGGTGGCAATTTTTCTCGGGAATAACTATCAGTTAAGGGAAACCCTGTAATTATTGAAACTGGACATGAAGTCTAGTTGCTGCTTGAGGTATACCGACTTCACGGTTTAGTTCCTAGAAGCAATCGTAAGCTAATTGTGTTTTTCAGTGCAGCTCAGGTTTCCTGAGGAATGCAGACACGCTTTGCATGAAGGAAGGCACGGAACGTTGATAACTGTGTTGCTTTCCAGCCATCGCAGGCTAGGGGTGTAACCAACGAAGCCCTTCACTGCCCATCACTTGGCATCTAGATGTTCCCAACCGTAGATTGCTCACAACTTCCCGAAGACACAGGCGGTCCTTTTAGTACGTTTCAAAACCTAGGGCAGACCAGCGAGTCAAAAGAGAACTGATATGATTCCTAGAGTTCAAGAACCACAGGGACTAAGGCTGCATGGAATCTGTGGCATGCCTGCCCCTGTCATGAGAAAACCTGAACGTTAACTTGAGGCTAGAGGTCCCATGTGTTTGGTTCATTCCCTGAAGATTACCGAGGGATGAGCAACTACCAAGGAATGGCAACCTCCAAGGTTCTATCCTAGAAACTCACGTCATCACAAAGGCAATTGTGTTATGAAGGGAAGATGTGCAAGTACAGTGTTTCTCAGGGAGAATTGAGCCTGCAACTCTCTAAATCTCAAGGAGGTAAATAAAGTTTCCCTTCCAGCCTTATTTTCAAAAGGGACCACAGAGCATTGAACCTGCTGTTTCTTTCTCTGTTTTGTACCTGCAAGGTGATTTAGAAGGGAGATACTTGAGTTGTTTCAGCGTACCACATTCTAGAGGTTTAACAAAAGAAGCCTTTCACTGCCCCTGACTTGGCATCTAGCTGTTCCCAACGGTGCCTTACTCACAAATCCTTGAACACACAGGCCGTCCTTTTTGTACGTTTCGGGTCTGGTGCAGACCCCTGAGTCCTAGGAGACTTCGAATGTTTCCTAGTGCCCAAGAACCACACTGAATAAGGCTACATGGATTCTGCTGCATGCCAACCTGTGGGATGATACAAGCGGAGCCTTAGCTTGAGGCTAGTGATCAAATGGCGTCGCCAATTCACTGAAGATTACCGAAGGATGAGCACCTACCAAAGAATGGCAACCTCCAAGATTTTTCCTAGAAACTCACTTGTCATCACAAAGGCAAATGTGCTATGAAGAGAACATGTGCAACTACAGTGTTTCTCAGGAGAGTTCAGCCCACAACTCTCTAAATCCCAAGGAGGTAAATAAAGTCTCCCTTCATGCCTTATTTTCAAAAGGGACCACAGAGCACTGCCCCTGCTCTTTCTTTCTCTGGTTTGTACCTCCAATGTGCTTTAGAAGGGAGATCCTTGAGTTCATTCAACTTACCACATTCTAGAGGTTTAAGGAAAGAGGCCCTTCACAGCCCATGACTCGTCATCTAGCTGTTCCCAACGGTGCATTGCTCACAACTCCCCGAACTCACAGGCCTTTCTTCTTGTAGGTTTCTCATCCTACTGCAGACCGGCCAGTATTGAGACCTGGAATGATTCCTAGAGTCCAAGAACAACACTGAATAAGGCTACATGGATTCTGCCACACGCCAACGTGTGTTAGGAGACAAGAGGAACGTTTGCTTGAGGCTAGTGGTCAAATAGGGTCGCCAATTCACTGTATATTACTGAAGGATGAGCACATACCAAGGAATGGCAACCTCCAAGTTTTTTTTTCTTGGAAAATCCCTTGTCCTCACAAAGGGAATTGTGCTATGCAGAGAACATGTGCAACTACAATGTTTCTCAGGGAGAATTGAGCCTGCGACTCTTCAAATCCCAAAGAGGTAAATAAACTTTCCCTTCATGCCTTGCTTTCAAAAGGGACCACAGAGCATTGACCCTGCTGTTTCTTCCTCTATTTTGTTCCTCCAAGGTTCGTTAGAAGGGAGATACTTGAGTTGTTTCAACTTACCACATTCTAGAGGTTTAACAGAAAAAGCCTTTCACTGCCCTTTCTTGGCGTAGAGTTGTCATCAACTGAACGTTGCTCACAAGTTCCAGAAGAGACTGGCAGCCCCTCGTGAATATCGTGGATCCTAGTGCACACCCGCCTTTCCTAAGACACCAGAAATGTCTCCTACAGTTCCAGTACTGCTTTGCCAAACGCTGCATTGAACCTGCTGCCTGCCTACCATTGTGACGAGAAAAACAGAACGTTAGGTTGAGGCCAGTCGTCGCATGTGGTTGGCCTATTCACTAACAACTGCTGAAGGAGGAGCACGTAGCAGGAATTGAAAGGAAACCTTTGTTTCATGGAAAATCACTTGCCTGAAAAGGCAATTCTGCAGTGAAGAGACGATGGGCCACTACACTGTTTATCGGGTAACACGGAGGCCGCAAGTGTCGACATTCCAATGTGGAAAATAAACTTCCCATGAAGCCTCAATCTCCAAAGGGAGAGCACAGCTTCTTATGCTGCAGTTTCTGAGTACTTATTGGACGTTCAAGTTACCAACTAAACCCTTTTGTGAGTAAACTTTGCAATACAGGCAGTCGTGAATGTGGTCAAAGTATTACAGGGTCATCGGTGAGTGAGGCCTGGGTGTACAATGTATCTCCGGAATAACTAGCTTTCAAGGGAAACCCTGTAATTTTTCAGGCTGCACTTAAAGTCCACTGGCTGCTGGGCGTAGTTTCCATCACGTGTGAGTTCCCAGAAGGAGGGGTACGATCATATTATTTTTTGTGTGCTCACGGATAGGCAGAAAAGCAGACACTTTTGGCATGAAGGATTGAACAGAACGCTGATAGCCAGGTGTTTTCAAGCTGTCGCAATCTAGGTGTTTATCCAGGGAAACCCTACACTGCCCATTACTCAGCACCTAGCTCTTCCAAACGGTGCATTGCTCACAACCCCCGGAACACACACGCTTTCCTTCCTGCACGTTTCTCATTCTAGTGCAGACCAGCCAGTACTAAGAGGCCAGGAACGCTTCCTAGAGCTCAAGGACCACACATAATAAGGCTACTTGGATTCAGCTGCATGCCAACCTGTGGCATGATAGAAGAGGAACGTTAGCTTGAGGCTAGTGGACAAATGGGTTCGCCAATTCACTGAAGATTTCCGAAGAATGAGTACCTACCAAAGAATGTCAATCCTCAAGTTTCCTTCCTAGAAACTCACTTGTCATCACAAAGGCAATTGTGCTATGAAGAGAACATGTGCAACTACAGTGTTTCTCAGAAGAATTGAGCACGCAACTCCCTAGATCCCAATGAAGAAAATAAAGATTTCCTTCGAGCCGTATTTTCAAAAGAGACCACAGAGCATTGACCCTGCTGTTTCTTTCTCTGATTGGTACCTCCAAGGTGCTTTAGAAGGGAGACACTTGAGTTGTTTCAACTTACCAGATTCTAGAGGTTTAACAAAAGAAGCCCTACACCTTCCAAGACTCAGCATCGAGCTCTTCCCAATGGTGCACTGCTCACAAATCCCCAAACACACAGGCCATTCTTCTTGTACGTTTCTCATCCTAGTGCAGCCCCACCAGTACTTTGAGACCTGGAATGATTCCTAGAGCTCAAGAACCACACTGAATAAGGCTACATGGATTCAGCTGCATGCCAACCTGTGGCATGATTCAAGAGCAACGTTACCTTGCGGCTAGTGGTCAAACGGGTTCGCCAATTCACTGTAGATCACTGAAGGATGAGCACATACCAAAGAATGGCAACCTCCAAGTTTCTTTCTTGGAAAATCACTTGTCCTCACAAATACCATTGTGCGATGAAGAAAAGGTGGCCTACAACAGAGTTTACCAGGTAACACTGAGGCTGCAACTCTCAACTTTCTAATGAGGAAAATACAATTTTCCAGGAAGCCTCAATTTCCAGGGGGACCAAACAGCATATTCCTCTGGAGTTTCTGGCTCTCTTATTGCACATCCAGTGGACACAATGGAGCATGACCTTAGTAACCATTGCCATGCTGGGAGTCGTGATGGTGGTGTAAGGATATCAAGGTGAAGGCTTAGTGAGGCCTAGGTGGCAATTTTTCTCGGGAATAACTATCAGTTAAGGGAAACCCTGTAATTATTGAAACTGGACATGAAGTCTAGTTGCTGCTTGAGGTATACCGACTTCACGGTTTAGTTCCTAGAAGCAATCGTAAGCTAATTGTGTTTTTCAGTGCAGCTCAGGTTTCCTGAGGAATGCAGACACGCTTTGCATGAAGGAAGGCACGGAACGTTGATAACTGTGTTGCTTTCCAGCCATCGCAGGCTAGGGGTGTAACCAACGAAGCCCTTCACTGCCCATCACTTGGCATCTAGATGTTCCCAACCGTAGATTGCTCACAACTTCCCGAAGACACAGGCGGTCCTTTTAGTACGTTTCAAAACCTAGGGCAGACCAGCGAGTCAAAAGAGAACTGATATGATTCCTAGAGTTCAAGAACCACAGGGACTAAGGCTGCATGGAATCTGTGGCATGCCTGCCCCTGTCATGAGAAAACCTGAACGTTAACTTGAGGCTAGAGGTCCCATGTGTTTGGTTCATTCCCTGAAGATTACCGAGGGATGAGCAACTACCAAGGAATGGCAACCTCCAAGGTTCTATCCTAGAAACTCACGTCATCACAAAGGCAATTGTGTTATGAAGGGAAGATGTGCAAGTACAGTGTTTCTCAGGGAGAATTGAGCCTGCAACTCTCTAAATCTCAAGGAGGTAAATAAAGTTTCCCTTCCAGCCTTATTTTCAAAAGGGACCACAGAGCATTGAACCTGCTGTTTCTTTCTCTGTTTTGTACCTGCAAGGTGATTTAGAAGGGAGATACTTGAGTTGTTTCAGCGTACCACATTCTAGAGGTTTAACAAAAGAAGCCTTTCACTGCCCCTGACTTGGCATCTAGCTGTTCCCAACGGTGCCTTACTCACAAATCCTTGAACACACAGGCCGTCCTTTTTGTACGTTTCGGGTCTGGTGCAGACCCCTGAGTCCTAGGAGACTTTGAATGTTTCCTAGTGCCCAAGAACCACACTGAATAAGGCTACATGGATTCTGCTGCATGCCAACCTGTGGGATGATACAAGCGGAGCCTTAGCTTGAGGCTAGTGATCAAATGGCGTCGCCAATTCACTGAAGATTACCGAAGGATGAGCACCTACCAAAGAATGGCAACCTCCAAGATTTTTCCTAGAAACTCACTTGTCATCACAAAGGCAAATGTGCTATGAAGAGAACATGTGCAACTACAGTGTTTCTCAGGAGAGTTCAGCCCACAACTCTCTAAATCCCAAGGAGGTAAATAAAGTCTCCCTTCATGCCTTATTTTCAAAAGGGACCACAGAGCACTGCCCCTGCTCTTTCTTTCTCTGGTTTGTACCTCCAATGTGCTTTAGAAGGGAGATCCTTGAGTTCATTCAACTTACCACATTCTAGAGGTTTAAGGAAAGAGGCCCTTCACAGCCCATGACTCGTCATCTAGCTGTTCCCAACGGTGCATTGCTCACAACTCCCCGAACTCACAGGCCTTTCTTCTTGTAGGTTTCTCATCCTACTGCAGACCGGCCAGTATTGAGACCTGGAATGATTCCTAGAGTCCAAGAACAACACTGAATAAGGCTACATGGATTCTGCCACACGCCAACGTGTGTTAGGAGACAAGAGGAACGTTTGCTTGAGGCTAGTGGTCAAATAGGGTCGCCAATTCACTGTATATTACTGAAGGATGAGCACATACCAAGGAATGGCAACCTCCAAGTTTTTTTTTCTTGGAAAATCCCTTGTCCTCACAAAGGGAATTGTGCTATGCAGAGAACATGTGCAACTACAATGTTTCTCAGGGAGAATTGAGCCTGCGACTCTTCAAATCCCAAAGAGGTAAATAAACTTTCCCTTCATGCCTTGCTTTCAAAAGGGACCACAGAGCATTGACCCTGCTGTTTCTTCCTCTATTTTGTTCCTCCAAGGTTCGTTAGAAGGGAGATACTTGAGTTGTTTCAACTTACCACATTCTAGAGGTTTAACAGAAAAAGCCTTTCACTGCCCTTTCTTGGCGTAGAGTTGTCATCAACTGAACGTTGCTCACAAGTTCCAGAAGAGACTGGCAGCCCCTCGTGAATATCGTGGATCCTAGTGCACACCCGCCTTTCCTAAGACACCAGAAATGTCTCCTACAGTTCCAGTAATGCTTTGCCAAACGCTGCATTGAACCTGCTGCCTGCCTACCATTGTGACGAGAAAAACAGAACGTTAGGTTGAGGCCAGTCGTCGCATGTGGTTGGCCTATTCACTAACAACTGCTGAAGGAGGAGCACGTAGCAGGAATTGAAAGGAAACCTTTGTTTCATGGAAAATCACTTGCCTGAAAAGGCAATTCTGCAGTGAAGAGACGATGGGCCACTACACTGTTTATCGGGTAACACGGAGGCCGCAAGTGTCGACATTCCAATGTGGAAAATAAACTTCCCATGAAGCCTCAATCTCCAAAGGGAGAGCACAGCTTCTTATGCTGCAGTTTCTGAGTACTTATTGGACGTTCAAGTTACCAACTAAACCCTTTTGTGAGTAAACTTTGCAATACAGGCAGTCGTGAATGTGGTCAAAGTATTACAGGGTCATCGGTGAGTGAGGCCTGGGTGTACAATGTATCTCCGGAATAACTAGCTTTCAAGGGAAACCCTGTAATTTTTCAGGCTGCACTTAAAGTCCACTGGCTGCTGGGCGTAGTTTCCATCACGTGTGAGTTCCCAGAAGGAGGGGTAGGATCATATTATTTTTTGTGTGCTCACGGATAGGCAGAAAAGCAGACACTTTTGGCATGAAGGATTGAACAGAACGCTGATAGCCAGGTGTTTTCAAGCTGTCGCAATCTAGGTGTTTATCCAGGGAAACCCTACACTGCCCATTACTCAGCACCTAGCTCTTCCAAACGGTGCATTGCTCACAACCCCCGGAACACACACGCTTTCCTTCCTGCACGTTTCTCATTCTAGTGCAGACCAGCCAGTACTAAGAGGCCAGGAACGCTTCCTAGAGCTCAAGGACCACACATAATAAGGCTACTTGGATTCAGCTGCATGCCAACCTGTGGCATGATAGAAGAGGAACGTTAGCTTGAGGCTAGTGGACAAATGGGTTCGCCAATTCACTGAAGATTTCCGAAGAATGAGTACCTACCAAAGAATGTCAATCCTCAAGTTTCCTTCCTAGAAACTCACTTGTCATCACAAAGGCAATTGTGCTATGAAGAGAACATGTGCAACTACAGTGTTTCTCAGAAGAATTGAGCACGCAACTCCCTAGATCCCAATGAAGAAAATAAAGATTTCCTTCGAGCCGTATTTTCAAAAGAGACCACAGAGCATTGACCCTGCTGTTTCTTTCTCTGATTGGTACCTCCAAGGTGCTTTAGAAGGGAGACACTTGAGTTGTTTCAACTTACCAGATTCTAGAGGTTTAACAAAAGAAGCCCTACACCTTCCAAGACTCAGCATCGAGCTCTTCCCAATGGTGCACTGCTCACAAATCCCCAAACACACAGGCCATTCTTCTTGTACGTTTCTCATCCTAGTGCAGCCCCACCAGTACTTTGAGACCTGGAATGATTCCTAGAGCTCAAGAACCACACTGAATAAGGCTACATGGATTCAGCTGCATGCCAACCTGTGGCATGATTCAAGAGCAACGTTACCTTGCGGCTAGTGGTCAAACGGGTTCGCCAATTCACTGTAGATCACTGAAGGATGAGCACATACCAAAGAATGGCATCCTCCAAGTTTCTTTCTTGGAAAATCACTTGTCCTCACAAATACCATTGTGCGATGAAGAAAAGGTGGGCTACAACAGAGTTTACCAGGTAACACTGAGGCTGCAACTCTCAACTTTCTAATGAGGAAAATACAATTTTCCAGGAAGCCTCAATTTCCAGGGGGACCAAACAGCATATTCCTCTGGAGTTTCTGGCTCTCTTATTGCACATCCAGTGGACACAATGGAGCATGACCTTAGTAACCATTGCCATGCTGGGAGTCGTGATGGTGGTGTAAGGATATCAAGGTGAAGGCTTAGTGAGGCCTAGGTGGCAATTTTTCTCGGGAATAACTATCAGTTAAGGGAAACCCTGTAATTATTGAAACTGGACATGAAGTCTAGTTGCTGCTTGAGGTATACCGACTTCACGGTTTAGTTCCTAGAAGCAATCGTAGGCTAATTGTGTTTTTCAGTGCAGCTCAGGTTTCCTGAGGAATGCAGACACGCTTTGCATGAAGGAAGGCACGGAACGTTGATAACTGTGTTGCTTTCCAGCCATCGCAAGCTAGGGGTGTAACCAACGAAGCCCTTCACTGCCCATCACTTGGCATCTAGATGTTCCCATCCGTAGATTGCTCACAACTTTCCGAAGACACAGGCGGTCCTTTTAGTACGTTTCAAAACCTAGGGCAGACCAGCGAGTCAAAAGAGAACTGATATGATTCCTAGAGTTCAAGAACCACAGGGACTAAGGCTGCATGGAATCTGTGGCATGCCTGCCCCTGTCATGAGAAAACCTGAACGTTAACTTGAGGCTAGAGGTCCCATGTGTTTGGTTCATTCCCTGAAGATTACCGAGGGATGAGCAACTACCAAGGAATGGCAACCTCCAAGGTTCTATCCTAGAAACTCACGTCATCACAAAGGCAATTGTGTTATGAAGGGAAGATGTGCAAGTACAGTGTTTCTCAGGGAGAATTGAGCCTGCAACTCTCTAAATCTCAAGGAGGTAAATAAAGTTTCCCTTCCAGCCTTATTTTCAAAAGGGACCACAGAGCATTGAACCTGCTGTTTCTTTCTCTGTTTTGTACCTGCAAGGTGATTTAGAAGGGAGATACTTGAGTTGTTTCAGCGTACCACATTCTAGAGGTTTAACAAAAGAAGCCTTTCACTGCCCCTGACTCGGCATCTAGCTGTTCCCAACGGTGCCTTACTCACAAATCCTTGAACACACAGGCCGTCCTTTTTGTACGTTTCGGGTCTGGTGCAGACCCCTGAGTCCTAGGAGACTTCGAATGTTTCCTAGTGCCCAAGAACCACACTGAATAAGGCTACATGGATTCTGCTGCATGCCAACCTGTGGGATGATACAAGAGGAGCCTTAGCTTGAGGCTAGTGATCAAATGGCGTCGCCAATTCACTGAAGATTACCGAAGGATGAGCACCTACCAAAGAATGGCAACCTCCAAGATTTTTCCTAGAAACTCACTTGTCATCACAAAGGCAAATGTGCTATGAAGAGAACATGTGCAACTACAGTGTTTCTCAGGAGAGTTCAGCCCACAACTCTCTAAATCCCAAGGAGGTAAATAAAGTCTCCTTTCATGCCTTATTTTCAAAAGGGACCACAGAGCACTGCCCCTGCTCTTTCTTTCTCTGGTTTGTACCTCCAATGTGCTTTAGAAGGGAGATCCTTGAGTTCATTCAACTTACCACATTCTAGAGGTTTAAGGAAAGAGGCCCTTCACAGCCCATGACTCGTCATCTAGCTGTTCCCAACGGTGCATTGCTCACAACTCCCCGAACTCACAGGCCTTTCTTCTTGTAGGTTTCTCATCCTACTGCAGACCGGCCAGTATTGAGACCTGGAATGATTCCTAGAGTCCAAGAACAACACTGAATAAGGCTACATGGATTCTGCCACACGCCAACGTGTGTTAGGAGACAAGAAGAACGTTTGCTTGAGGCTAGTGGTCAAATAGGGTCGCCAATTCACTGTATATTACTGAAGGATGAGCACATACCAAGGAATGGCAACCTCCAAGTTTTTTTTTCTTGGAAAATCCCTTGTCCTCACAAAGGGAATTGTGCTATGCAGAGAACATGTGCAACTACAATGTTTCTCAGGGAGAACTGAGCCTGCGACTCTTCAAATCCCAAAGAGGTAAATAAACTTTCCCTTCATGCCTTGCTTTCAAAAGGGACCACAGAGCATTGACCCTGCTGTTTCTTCCTCTATTTTGTTCCTCCAAGGTTCGTTAGAAGGGAGATACTTGAGTTGTTTCAACTTACCACATTCTAGAGGTTTAACAGAAAAAGCCTTTCACTGCCCTTTCTTGGCGTAGAGTTGTCATCAACTGAACGTTGCTCACAAGTTCCAGAAGAGACTGGCAGCCCCTCGTGAATATCGTGGATCCTAGTGCACACCCGCCTTTCCTAAGACACCAGAAATGTCTCCTACAGTTCCGGTACTGCTTTGCCAAACGCTGCATTGAACCTGCTGCCTGCCTACCATTGTGACGAGAAAAACAGAACGTTAGGTTGAGGCCAGTCGTCGCATGTGGTTGGCCTATTCACTAACAACTGCTGAAAGAGGAGCACGTAGCAGGAATTGAAAGGAAACCTTTGTTTCATGGAAAATCACTTGCCTGAAAAGGCAATTCTGCAGTGAAGAGACGATGGGCCACTACACTGTTTATCGGGTAACACGGAGGCCGCAAGTGTCGACATTCCAATGTGGAAAATAAACTTCCCATGAAGCCTCAATCTCCAAAGGGAGAGCACAGCTTCTTATGCTGCAGTTTCTGAGTACTTATTGGACGTTCAAGTTACCAACTAAACCCTTTTGTGAGTAAACTTTGCAATACAGGCAGTCGTGAATGTGGTCAAAGTATTACAGGGTCATCGGTGAGTGAGGCCTGGGTGTACAATGTATCTCCGGAATAACTAGCTTTCAAGGGAAACCCTGTAATTTTTCAGGCTGCACTTAAAGTCCACTGGCTGCTGGGCGTAGTTTCCATCACGTGTGAGTTCCCAGAAGGAGGGGTAGGATCATATTATTTTTTGTGTGCTCACGGATAGGCAGAAAAGCAGACACTTTTGGCATGAAGGATTGAACAGAACGCTGATAGCCAGGTGTTTTCAAGCTGTCGCAATCTAGGTGTTTATCCAGGGAAACCCTACACTGCCCATTACTCAGCACCTAGCTCTTCCAAACGGTGCATTGCTCACAACCCCCGGAACACACACGCTTTCCTTCCTGCACGTTTCTCATTCTAGTGCAGACCAGCCAGTACTAAGAGGCCAAGAACGCTTCCTAGAGCTCAAGGACCACACATAATAAGGCTACTTGGATTCAGCTGCATGCCAACCTGTGGCATGATAGAAGAGGAACGTTAGCTTGAGGCTAGTGGACAAATGGGTTCGCCAATTCACTGAAGATTTCCGAAGAATGAGTACCTACCAAAGAATGTCAATCCTCAAGTTTCCTTCCTAGAAACTCACTTGTCATCACAAAGGCAATTGTGCTATGAAGAGAACATGTGCAACTACAGTGTTTCTCAGAAGAATTGAGCACGCAACTCCCTAGATCCCAATGAAGAAAATAAAGATTTCCTTCGAGCCGTATTTTCAAAAGAGACCACAGAGCATTGACCCTGCTGTTTCTTTCTCTGATTGGTACCTCCAAGGTGCTTTAGAAGGGAGACACTTGAGTTGTTTCAACTTACCAGATTCTAGAGGTTTAACAAAAGAAGCCCTACACCTTCCAAGACTCAGCACCGAGCTCTTCCCAATGGTGCACTGCTCACAAATCCCCAAACACACAGGCCATTCTTCTTGTACGTTTCTCATCCTAGTGCAGCCCCACCAGTACTTTGAGACCTGGAATGATTCCTAGAGCTCAAGAACCACACTGAATAAGGCTACATGGATTCAGCTGCATGCCAACCTGTGGCATGATTCAAGAGCAACGTTACCTTGCGGCTAGTGGTCAAACGGGTTCGCCAATTCACTGTAGATCACTGAAGGATGAGCACATACCAAAGAATGGCAACCTCCAAGTTTCTTTCTTGGAAAATCACTTGTCCTCACAAATACCATTGTGCGATGAAGAAAAGGTGGGCTACAACAGAGTTTACCAGGTAACACTGAGGCTGCAACTCTCAACTTTCTAATGAGGAAAATACAATTTTCCAGGAAGCCTCAATTTCCAGGGGGACCAAACAGCATATTCCTCTGGAGTTTCTGGCTCTCTTATTGCACATCCAGTGGACACAATGGAGCATGACCTTAGTAACCATTGCCATGCTGGGAGTCGTGATGGTGGTGTAAGGATATCAAGGTGAAGGCTTAGTGAGGCCTAGGTGGCAATTTTTCTCGGGAATAACTATCAGTTAAGGGAAACCCTGTAATTATTGAAACTGGACATGAAGTCTAGTTGCTGCTTGAGGTATACCGACTTCACGGTTTAGTTCCTAGAAGCAATCGTAGGCTAATTGTGTTTTTCAGTGCAGCTCAGGTTTCCTGAGGAATGCAGACACGCTTTGCATGAAGGAAGGCACGGAACGTTGATAACTGTGTTGCTTTCCAGCCATCGCAAGCTAGGGGTGTAACCAACGAAGCCCTTCACTGCCCATCACTTGGCATCTAGATGTTCCCAACCGTAGATTGCTCACAACTTCCCGAAGACACAGGCGGTCCTTTTAGTACGTTTCAAAACCTAGGGCAGACCAGCGAGTCAAAAGAGAACTGATATGATTCCTAGAGTTCAAGAACCACAGGGACTAAGGCTGCATGGAATCTGTGGCATGCCTGCCCCTGTCATGAGAAAACCTGAACGTTAACTTGAGGCTAGAGGTCCCATGTGTTTGGTTCATTCCCTGAAGATTACCGAGGGATGAGCAACTACCAAGGAATGGCAACCTCCAAGGTTCTATCCTAGAAACTCACGTCATCACAAAGGCAATTGTGTTATGAAGGGAAGATGTGCAAGTACAGTGTTTCTCAGGGAGAATTGAGCCTGCAACTCTCTAAATCTCAAGGAGGTAAATAAAGTTTCCCTTCCAGCCTTATTTTCAAAAGGGACCACAGAGCATTGAACCTGCTGTTTCTTTCTCTATTTTGTACCTGCAAGGTGATTTAGAAGGGAGATACTTGAGTTGTTTCAGCGTACCACATTCTAGAGGTTTAACAAAAGAAGCCTTTCACTGCCCCTGACTCGGCATCTAGCTTTTCCCAACGGTGCCTTACTCACAAATCCTTGAACACACAGGCCGTCCTTTTTGTACGTTTCGGGTCTAGTGCAGACCCCTGAGTCCTAGGAGACTTCGAATGTTTCCTAGAACCCAAGAACCACACTGAATAAGGCTACATGGATTCTGCTGCATGCCAACCTGTGGGATTATACAAGAGGAGACTTAGCTTGAGGCTAGTGGTCAAATGGCGTCGCCAATTCACTGAAGATTACCGAAGGATGAGCACCTACCAAAGAATGGCAACCTCCAAGATTTTTCCTAGAAACTCACTTGTCATCACAAAGGCAAATGTGCTATGAAGAGAACATGTGCAACTACAGTGTTTCTCAGGAGAGTTGAGCCCACAACTCTCTAAATCCCAAGGAGGTAAATAAAGTCTCCCTTCATGCCTTATTTTCAAAAGGGACCACAGAGCACTGCCCCTGCTCTTTCTTTCTCTGGTTTGTACCTCCAATGTGCTTTAGAAGGGAGATCCTTGAGTTCATTCAACTTACCACATTCTAGAGGTTTAAGGAAAGAGGCCCTTCACAGCCCATGACTCGTCATCTAGCTGTTCCCAACGGTGCATTGCTCACAACTCCCCGAACTCACAGGCCTTTCTTCTTGTAGGTTTCTCATCCTACTGCAGACCGGCCAGTATTGAGACCTGGAATGATTCCTAGAGTCCAAGAACAACACTGAATAAGGCTACATGGATTCTGCCACACGCCAACGTGTGTTAGGAGACAAGAGGAACGTTTGCTTGAGGCTAGTGGTCAAATAGGGTCGCCAATTCACTGTATATTACTGAAGGATGAGCACATACCAAGGAATGGCAACCTCCAAGTTTTTTTTTCTTGGAAAATCCCTTGTCCTCACAAAGGGAATTGTGCTATGCAGAGAACATGTGCAACTACAATGTTTCTCAGGGAGAATTGAGCCTGCGACTCTTCAAATCCCAAAGAGGTAAATAAACTTTCCCTTCATGCCTTGCTTTCAAAAGGGACCACAGAGCATTGACCCTGCTGTTTCTTCCTCTATTTTGTTCCTCCAAGGTTCGTTAGAAGGGAGATACTTGAGTTGTTTCAACTTACCACATTCTAGAGGTTTAACAGAAAAAGCCTTTCACTGCCCTTTCTTGGCGTAGAGTTGTCATCAACTGAACGTTGCTCACAAGTTCCAGAAGAGACTGGCAGCCCCTCGTGAATATCGTGGATCCTAGTGCACACCCGCCTTTCCTAAGACACCAGAAATGTCTCCTACAGTTCCAGTACTGCTTTGCCAAACGCTGCATTGAACCTGCTGCCTGCCTACCATTGTGACGAGAAAAACAGAACGTTAGGTTGAGGCCAGTCGTCGCATGTGGTTGGCCTATTCACTAACAACTGCTGAAGGAGGAGCACGTAGCAGGAATTGAAAGGAAACCTTTGTTTCATGGAAAATCACTTGCCTGAAAAGGCAATTCTGCAGTGAAGAGACGATGGGCCACTACACTGTTTATCGGGTAACACGGAGGCCGCAAGTGTCGACATTCCAATGTGGAAAATAAACTTCCCATGAAGCCTCAATCTCCAAAGGGAGAGCACAGCTTCTTATGCTGCAGTTTCTGAGTACTTATTGGACGTTCAAGTTACCAACTAAACCCTTTTGTGAGTAAACTTTGCAATACAGGCAGTCGTGAATGTGGTCAAAGTATTACAGGGTCATCGGTGAGTGAGGCCTGGGTGTACAATGTATCTCCGGAATAACTAGCTTTCAAGGGAAACCCTGTAATTTTTCAGGCTGCACTTAAAGTCCACTGGCTGCTGGGCGTAGTTTCCATCACGTGTGAGTTCCCAGAAGGAGGGGTACGATCATATTATTTTTTGTGTGCTCACGGATAGGCAGAAAAGCAGACACTTTTGGCATGAAGGATTGAACAGAACGCTGATAGCCAGGTGTTTTCAAGCTGTCGCAATCTAGGTGTTTATCCAGGGAAACCCTACACTGCCCATTACTCAGCACCTAGCTCTTCCAAACGGTGCATTGCTCACAACCCCCGGAACACACACGCTTTCCTTCCTGCACGTTTCTCATTCTAGTGCAGACCAGCCAGTACTAAGAGGCCAGGAACGCTTCCTAGAGCTCAAGGACCACACATAATAAGGCTACTTGGATTCAGCTGCATGCCAACCTGTGGCATGATAGAAGAGGAACGTTAGCTTGAGGCTAGTGGACAAATGGGTTCGCCAATTCACTGAAGATTTCCGAAGAATGAGTACCTACCAAAGAATGTCAATCCTCAAGTTTCCTTCCTAGAAACTCACTTGTCATCACAAAGGCAATTGTGCTATGAAGAGAACATGTGCAACTACAGTGTTTCTCAGAAGAATTGAGCACGCAACTCCCTAGATCCCAATGAAGAAAATAAAGATTTCCTTCGAGCCGTATTTTCAAAAGAGACCACAGAGCATTGACCCTGCTGTTTCTTTCTCTGATTGGTACCTCCAAGGTGCTTTAGAAGGGAGACACTTGAGTTGTTTCAACTTACCAGATTCTAGAGGTTTAACAAAAGAAGCCCTACACCTTCCAAGACTCAGCATCGAGCTCTTCCCAATGGTGCACTGCTCACAAATCCCCAAACACACAGGCCATTCTTCTTGTACGTTTCTCATCCTAGTGCAGCCCCACCAGTACTTTGAGACCTGGAATGATTCCTAGAGCTCAAGAACCACACTGAATAAGGCTACATGGATTCAGCTGCATGCCAACCTGTGGCATGATTCAAGAGCAACGTTACCTTGCGGCTAGTGGTCAAACGGGTTCGCCAATTCACTGTAGATCACTGAAGGATGAGCACATACCAAAGAATGGCAACCTCCAAGTTTCTTTCTTGGAAAATCACTTGTCCTCACAAATACCATTGTGCGATGAAGAAAAGGTGGCCTACAACAGAGTTTACCAGGTAACACTGAGGCTGCAACTCTCAACTTTCTAATGAGGAAAATACAATTTTCCAGGAAGCCTCAATTTCCAGGGGGACCAAACAGCATATTCCTCTGGAGTTTCTGGCTCTCTTATTGCACATCCAGTGGACACAATGGAGCATGACCTTAGTAACCATTGCCATGCTGGGAGTCGTGATGGTGGTGTAAGGATATCAAGGTGAAGGCTTAGTGAGGCCTAGGTGGCAATTTTTCTCGGGAATAACTATCAGTTAAGGGAAACCCTGTAATTATTGAAACTGGACATGAAGTCTAGTTGCTGCTTGAGGTATACCGACTTCACGGTTTAGTTCCTAGAAGCAATCGTAAGCTAATTGTGTTTTTCAGTGCAGCTCAGGTTTCCTGAGGAATGCAGACACGCTTTGCATGAAGGAAGGCACGGAACGTTGATAACTGTGTTGCTTTCCAGCCATCGCAGGCTAGGGGTGTAACCAACGAAGCCCTTCACTGCCCATCACTTGGCATCTAGATGTTCCCAACCGTAGATTGCTCACAACTTCCCGAAGACACAGGCGGTCCTTTTAGTACGTTTCAAAACCTAGGGCAGACCAGCGAGTCAAAAGAGAACTGATATGATTCCTAGAGTTCAAGAACCACAGGGACTAAGGCTGCATGGAATCTGTGGCATGCCTGCCCCTGTCATGAGAAAACCTGAACGTTAACTTGAGGCTAGAGGTCCCATGTGTTTGGTTCATTCCCTGAAGATTACCGAGGGATGAGCAACTACCAAGGAATGGCAACCTCCAAGGTTCTATCCTAGAAACTCACGTCATCACAAAGGCAATTGTGTTATGAAGGGAAGATGTGCAAGTACAGTGTTTCTCAGGGAGAATTGAGCCTGCAACTCTCTAAATCTCAAGGAGGTAAATAAAGTTTCCCTTCCAGCCTTATTTTCAAAAGGGACCACAGAGCATTGAACCTGCTGTTTCTTTCTCTGTTTTGTACCTGCAAGGTGATTTAGAAGGGAGATACTTGAGTTGTTTCAGCGTACCACATTCTAGAGGTTTAACAAAAGAAGCCTTTCACTGCCCCTGACTTGGCATCTAGCTGTTCCCAACGGTGCCTTACTCACAAATCCTTGAACACACAGGCCGTCCTTTTTGTACGTTTCGGGTCTGGTGCAGACCCCTGAGTCCTAGGAGACTTCGAATGTTTCCTAGTGCCCAAGAACCACACTGAATAAGGCTACATGGATTCTGCTGCATGCCAACCTGTGGGATGATACAAGAGGAGCCTTAGCTTGAGGCTAGTGATCAAATGGCGTCGCCAATTCACTTGAAGATTACCGAAGGATGAGCACCTACCAAAGAATGGCAACCTCCAAGATTTTTCCTAGAAACTCACTTGTCATCACAAAGGCAAATGTGCTATGAAGAGAACATGTGCAACTACAGTGTTTCTCAGGAGAGTTCAGCCCACAACTCTCTAAATCCCAAGGAGGTAAATAAAGTCTCCCTTCATGCCTTATTTTCAAAAGGGACCACAGAGCACTGCCCCTGCTCTTTCTTTCTCTGGTTTGTACCTCCAATGTGCTTTAGAAGGGAGATCCTTGAGTTCATTCAACTTACCACATTCTAGAGGTTTAAGGAAAGAGGCCCTTCACAGCCCATGACTCGTCATCTAGCTGTTCCCAACGGTGCATTGCTCACAACTCCCCGAACTCACAGGCCTTTCTTCTTGTAGGTTTCTCATCCTACTGCAGACCGGCCAGTATTGAGACCTGGAATGATTCCTAGAGTCCAAGAACAACACTGAATAAGGCTACATGGATTCTGCCACACGCCAACGTGTGTTAGGAGACAAGAGGAACGTTTGCTTGAGGCTAGTGGTCAAATAGGGTCGCCAATTCACTGTATATTACTGAAGGATGAGCACATACCAAGGAATGGCAACCTCCAAGTTTTTTTTTCTTGGAAAATCCCTTGTCCTCACAAAGGGAATTGTGCTATGCAGAGAACATGTGCAACTACAATGTTTCTCAGGGAGAATTGAGCCTGCGACTCTTCAAATCCCAAAGAGGTAAATAAACTTTCCCTTCATGCCTTGCTTTCAAAAGGGACCACAGAGCATTGACCCTGCTGTTTCTTCCTCTATTTTGTTCCTCCAAGGTTCGTTAGAAGGGAGATACTTGAGTTGTTTCAACTTACCACATTCTAGAGGTTTAACAGAAAAAGCCTTTCACTGCCCTTTCTTGGCGTAGAGTTGTCATCAACTGAACGTTGCTCACAAGTTCCAGAAGAGACTGGCAGCCCCTCGTGAATATCGTGGATCCTAGTGCACACCCGCCTTTCCTAAGACACCAGAAATGTCTCCTACAGTTCCAGTACTGCTTTGCCAAACGCTGCATTGAACCTGCTGCCTGCCTACCATTGTGACGAGAAAAACAGAACGTTAGGTTGAGGCCATTCGTCGCATGTGGTTGGCCTATTCACTAACAACTGCTGAAGGAGGAGCACGTAGCAGGAATTGAAAGGAAACCTTTGTTTCATGGAAAATCACTTGCCTGAAAAGGCAATTCTGCAGTGAAGAGACGATGGGCCACTACACTGTTTATCGGGTAACACGGAGTCCGCAAGTGTCGACATTCCAATGTGGAAAATAAACTTCCCATGAAGCCTCAATCTCCAAAGGGAGAGC
Organism: Balaenoptera physalus; assembly: GCF_965194825.1. Lineage (NCBI taxonomy): Eukaryota > Metazoa > Chordata > Mammalia > Artiodactyla > Balaenopteridae > Balaenoptera > Balaenoptera physalus. Next base: position 151,884 of record NW_028125631.1, read on the forward strand.
ACAGCTTCTTATGCTGCAGTTTCTGAGTACTTATTGGACGTTCAAGTTACCAACTAAACCCTTTTGTGAGTAAACTTTGCAATACAGGCAGTCGTGAATGTGGTCAAAGTATTACAGGGTCATCGGTGAGTGAGGCCTGGGTGTACAATGTATCTCCGGAATAACTAGCTTTCAAGGGAAACCCTGTAATTTTTCAGGCTGCACTTAAAGTCCACTGGCTGCTGGGCGTAGTTTCCATCACGTGTGAGTTCCCAGAAGGAGGGGTACGATCATATTATTTTTTGTGTGCTCACGGATAGGCAGAAAAGCAGACACTTTTGGCATGAAGGATTGAACAGAACGCTGATAGCCAGGTGTTTTCAAGCTGTCGCAATCTAGGTGTTTATCCAGGGAAACCCTACACTGCCCATTACTCAGCACCTAGCTCTTCCAAACGGTGCATTGCTCACAACCCCCGGAACACACACGCTTTCCTTCCTGCACGTTTCTCATTCTAGTGCAGACCAGCCAGTACTAAGAGGCCAGGAACGCTTCCTAGAGCTCAAGGACCACACATAATAAGGCTACTTGGATTCAGCTGCATGCCAACCTGTGGCATGATAGAAGAGGAACGTTAGCTTGAGGCTAGTGGACAAATGGGTTCGCCAATTCACTGAAGATTTCCGAAGAATGAGTACCTACCAAAGAATGTCAATCCTCAAGTTTCCTTCCTAGAAACTCACTTGTCATCACAAAGGCAATTGTGCTATGAAGAGAACATGTGCAACTACAGTGTTTCTCAGAAGAATTGAGCACGCAACTCCCTAGATCCCAATGAAGAAAATAAAGATTTCCTTCGAGCCGTATTTTCAAAAGAGACCACAGAGCATTGACCCTGCTGTTTCTTTCTCTGATTGGTACCTCCAAGGTGCTTTAGAAGGGAGACACTTGAGTTGTTTCAACTTACCAGATTCTAGAGGTTTAACAAAAGAAGCCCTACACCTTCCAAGACTCAGCATCGAGCTCTTCCCAATGGTGCACTGCTCACAAATCCCCAAACACACAGGCCATTCTTCTTGTACGTTTCTCATCCTAGTGCAGCCCCACCAGTACTTTGAGACCTGGAATGATTCCTAGAGCTCAAGAACCACACTGAATAAGGCTACATGGATTCAGCTGCATGCCAACCTGTGGCATGATTCAAGAGCAACGTTACCTTGCGGCTAGTGGTCAAACGGGTTCGCCAATTCACTGTAGATCACTGAAGGATGAGCACATACCAAAGAATGGCAACCTCCAAGTTTCTTTCTTGGAAAATCACTTGTCCTCACAAATACCATTGTGCGATGAAGAAAAGGTGGCCTACAACAGAGTTTACCAGGTAACACTGAGGCTGCAACTCTCAACTTTCTAATGAGGAAAATACAATTTTCCAGGAAGCCTCAATTTCCAGGGGGACCAAACAGCATATTCCTCTGGAGTTTCTGGCTCTCTTATTGCACATCCAGTGGACACAATGGAGCATGACCTTAGTAACCATTGCCATGCTGGGAGTCGTGATGGTGGTGTAAGGATATCAAGGTGAAGGCTTAGTGAGGCCTAGGTGGCAATTTTTCTCGGGAATAACTATCAGTTAAGGGAAACCCTGTAATTATTGAAACTGGACATGAAGTCTAGTTGCTGCTTGAGGTATACCGACTTCACGGTTTAGTTCCTAGAAGCAATCGTAAGCTAATTGTGTTTTTCAGTGCAGCTCAGGTTTCCTGAGGAATGCAGACACGCTTTGCATGAAGGAAGGCACGGAACGTTGATAACTGTGTTGCTTTCCAGCCATCGCAGGCTAGGGGTGTAACCAACGAAGCCCTTCACTGCCCATCACTTGGCATCTAGATGTTCCCAACCGTAGATTGCTCACAACTTCCCGAAGACACAGGCGGTCCTTTTAGTACGTTTCAAAACCTAGGGCAGACCAGCGAGTCAAAAGAGAACTGATATGATTCCTAGAGTTCAAGAACCACAGGGACTAAGGCTGCATGGAATCTGTGGCATGCCTGCCCCTGTCATGAGAAAACCTGAACGTTAACTTGAGGCTAGAGGTCCCATGTGTTTGGTTCATTCCCTGAAGATTACCGAGGGATGAGCAACTACCAAGGAATGGCAACCTCCAAGGTTCTATCCTAGAAACTCACGTCATCACAAAGGCAATTGTGTTATGAAGGGAAGATGTGCAAGTACAGTGTTTCTCAGGGAGAATTGAGCCTGCAACTCTCTAAATCTCAAGGAGGTAAATAAAGTTTCCCTTCCAGCCTTATTTTCAAAAGGGACCACAGAGCATTGAACCTGCTGTTTCTTTCTCTGTTTTGTACCTGCAAGGTGATTTAGAAGGGAGATACTTGAGTTGTTTCAGCGTACCACATTCTAGAGGTTTAACAAAAGAAGCCTTTCACTGCCCCTGACTTGGCATCTAGCTGTTCCCAACGGTGCCTTACTCACAAATCCTTGAACACACAGGCCGTCCTTTTTGTACGTTTCGGGTCTGGTGCAGACCCCTGAGTCCTAGGAGACTTCGAATGTTTCCTAGTGCCCAAGAACCACACTGAATAAGGCTACATGGATTCTGCTGCATGCCAACCTGTGGGATGATACAAGCGGAGCCTTAGCTTGAGGCTAGTGATCAAATGGCGTCGCCAATTCACTGAAGATTACCGAAGGATGAGCACCTACCAAAGAATGGCAACCTCCAAGATTTTTCCTAGAAACTCACTTGTCATCACAAAGGCAAATGTGCTATGAAGAGAACATGTGCAACTACAGTGTTTCTCAGGAGAGTTCAGCCCACAACTCTCTAAATCCCAAGGAGGTAAATAAAGTCTCCCTTCATGCCTTATTTTCAAAAGGGACCACAGAGCACTGCCCCTGCTCTTTCTTTCTCTGGTTTGTACCTCCAATGTGCTTTAGAAGGGAGATCCTTGAGTTCATTCAACTTACCACATTCTAGAGGTTTAAGGAAAGAGGCCCTTCACAGCCCATGACTCGTCATCTAGCTGTTCCCAACGGTGCATTGCTCACAACTCCCCGAACTCACAGGCCTTTCTTCTTGTAGGTTTCTCATCCTACTGCAGACCGGCCAGTATTGAGACCTGGAATGATTCCTAGAGTCCAAGAACAACACTGAATAAGGCTACATGGATTCTGCCACACGCCAACGTGTGTTAGGAGACAAGAGGAACGTTTGCTTGAGGCTAGTGGTCAAATAGGGTCGCCAATTCACTGTATATTACTGAAGGATGAGCACATACCAAGGAATGGCAACCTCCAAGTTTTTTTTTCTTGGAAAATCCCTTGTCCTCACAAAGGGAATTGTGCTATGCAGAGAACATGTGCAACTACAATGTTTCTCAGGGAGAATTGAGCCTGCGACTCTTCAAATCCCAAAGAGGTAAATAAACTTTCCCTTCATGCCTTGCTTTCAAAAGGGACCACAGAGCATTGACCCTGCTGTTTCTTCCTCTATTTTGTTCCTCCAAGGTTCGTTAGAAGGGAGATACTTGAGTTGTTTCAACTTACCACATTCTAGAGGTTTAACAGAAAAAGCCTTTCACTGCCCTTTCTTGGCGTAGAGTTGTCATCAACTGAACGTTGCTCACAAGTTCCAGAAGAGACTGGCAGCCCCTCGTGAATATCGTGGATCCTAGTGCACACCCGCCTTTCCTAAGACACCAGAAATGTCTCCTACAGTTCCAGTACTGCTTTGCCAAACGCTGCATTGAACCTGCTGCCTGCCTACCATTGTGACGAGAAAAACAGAACGTTAGGTTGAGGCCAGTCGTCGCATGTGGTTGGCCTATTCACTAACAACTGCTGAAGGAGGAGCACGTAGCAGGAATTGAAAGGAAACCTTTGTTTCATGGAAAATCACTTGCCTGAAAAGGCAATTCTGCAGTGAAGAGACGATGGGCCACTACACTGTTTATCGGGTAACACGGAGGCCGCAAGTGTCGACATTCCAATGTGGAAAATAAACTTCCCATGAAGCCTCAATCTCCAAAGGGAGAGCACAGCTTCTTATGCTGCAGTTTCTGAGTACTTATTGGACGTTCAAGTTACCAACTAAACCCTTTTGTGAGTAAACTTTGCAATACAGGCAGTCGTGAATGTGGTCAAAGTATTACAGGGTCATCGGTGAGTGAGGCCTGGGTGTACAATGTATCTCCGGAATAACTAGCTTTCAAGGGAAACCCTGTAATTTTTCAGGCTGCACTTAAAGTCCACTGGCTGCTGGGCGTAGTTTCCATCACGTGTGAGTTCCCAGAAGGAGGGGTACGATCATATTATTTTTTGTGTGCTCACGGATAGGCAGAAAAGCAGACACTTTTGGCATGAAGGATTGAACAGAACGCTGATAGCCAGGTGTTTTCAAGCTGTCGCAATCTAGGTGTTTATCCAGGGAAACCCTACACTGCCCATTACTCAGCACCTAGCTCTTTCAAACGGTGCATTGCTCACAACCCCCGGAACACACACGCTTTCCTTCCTGCACGTTTCTCATTCTAGTGCAGACCAGCCAGTACTAAGAGGCCAGGAACGCTTCCTAGAGCTCAAGGACCACACATAATAAGGCTACTTGGATTCAGCTGCATGCCAACCTGTGGCATGATAGAAGAGGAACGTTAGCTTGAGGCTAGTGGACAAATGGGTTCGCCAATTCACTGAAGATTTCCGAAGAATGAGTACCTACCAAAGAATGTCAATCCTCAAGTTTCCTTCCTAGAAACTCACTTGTCATCACAAAGGCAATTGTGCTATGAAGAGAACATGTGCAACTACAGTGTTTCTCAGAAGAATTGAGCACGCAACTCCCTAGATCCCAATGAAGAAAATAAAGATTTCCTTCGAGCCGTATTTTCAAAAGAGACCACAGAGCATTGACCCTGCTGTTTCTTTCTCTGATTGGTACCTCCAAGGTGCTTTAGAAGGGAGACACTTGAGTTGTTTCAACTTACCAGATTCTAGAGGTTTAACAAAAGAAGCCCTACACCTTCCAAGACTCAGCATCGAGCTCTTCCCAATGGTGCACTGCTCACAAATCCCCAAACACACAGGCCATTCTTCTTGTACGTTTCTCATCCTAGTGCAGCCCCACCAGTACTTTGAGACCTGGAATGATTCCTAGAGCTCAAGAACCACACTGAATAAGGCTACATGGATTCAGCTGCATGCCAACCTGTGGCATGATTCAAGAGCAACGTTACCTTGCGGCTAGTGGTCAAACGGGTTCGCCAATTCACTGTAGATCACTGAAGGATGAGCACATACCAAAGAATGGCAACCTCCAAGTTTCTTTCTTGGAAAATCACTTGTCCTCACAAATACCATTGTGCGATGAAGAAAAGGTGGCCTACAACAGAGTTTACCAGGTAACACTGAGGCTGCAACTCTCAACTTTCTAATGAGGAAAATACAATTTTCCAGGAAGCCTCAATTTCCAGGGGGACCAAACAGCATATTCCTCTGGAGTTTCTGGCTCTCTTATTGCACATCCAGTGGACACAATGGAGCATGACATTAGTAACCATTGCCATGCTGGGAGTCGTGATGGTGGTGTAAGGATATCAACGTGAAGGCTTAGTGAGGCCTAGGTGGCAATTTTTCTCGGGAATAACTATCAGTTAAGGGAAACCCTGTAATTATTGAAACTGGACATGAAGTCTAGTTGCTGCTTGAGGTATACCGACTTCACGGTTTAGTTCCTAGAAGCAATCGTAAGCTAATTGTGTTTTTCAGTGCAGCTCAGGTTTCCTGAGGAATGCAGACACGCTTTGCATGAAGGAAGGCACGGAACGTTGATAACTGTGTTGCTTTCCAGCCATCGCAGGCTAGGGGTGTAACCAACGAAGCCCTTCACTGCCCATCACTTGGCATCTAGATGTTCCCAACCGTAGATTGCTCACAACTTCGAGAAGACACAGGCGGTCCTTTTAGTACGTTTCAAAACCTAGGGCAGACCAGCGAGTCAAAAGAGAACTGATATGATTCCTAGAGTTCAAGAACCACAGGGACTAAGGCTGCATGGAATCTGTGGCATGCCTGCCCCTGTCATGAGAAAACCTGAACGTTAACTTGAGGCTAGAGGTCCCATGTGTTTGGTTCATTCCCTGAAGATTACCGAGGGATGAGCAACTACCAAGGAATGGCAACCTCCAAGGTTCTATCCTAGAAACTCACGTCATCACAAAGGCAATTGTGTTATGAAGGGAAGATGTGCAAGTACAGTGTTTCTCAGGGAGAATTGAGCCTGCAACTCTCTAAATCTCAAGGAGGTAAATAAAGTTTCCCTTCCAGCCTTATTTTCAAAAGGGACCACAGAGCATTGAACCTGCTGTTTCTTTCTCTGTTTTGTACCTGCAAGGTGATTTAGAAGGGAGATACTTGAGTTGTTTCAGCGTACCACATTCTAGAGGTTTAACAAAAGAAGCCTTTCACTGCCCCTGACTTGGCATCTAGCTGTTCCCAACGGTGCCTTACTCACAAATCCTTGAACACACAGGCCGTCCTTTTTGTACGTTTCGGGTCTGGTGCAGACCCCTGAGTCCTAGGAGACTTCGAATGTTTCCTAGTGCCCAAGAACCACACTGAATAAGGCTACATGGATTCTGCTGCATGCCAACCTGTGGGATGATACAAGCGGAGCCTTAGCTTGAGGCTAGTGATCAAATGGCGTCGCCAATTCACTGAAGATTACCGAAGGATGAGCACCTACCAAAGAATGGCAACCTCCAAGATTTTTCCTAGAAACTCACTTGTCATCACAAAGGCAAATGTGCTATGAAGAGAACATGTGCAACTACAGTGTTTCTCAGGAGAGTTGAGCCCACAACTCTCTAAATCCCAAGGAGGTAAATAAAGTCTCCCTTCATGCCTTATTTTCAAAAGGGACCACAGAGCACTGCCCCTGCTCTTTCTTTCTCTGGTTTGTACCTCCAATGTGCTTTAGAAGGGAGATCCTTGAGTTCATTCAACTTACCACATTCTAGAGGTTTAAGGAAAGAGGCCCTTCACAGCCCATGACTCGTCATCTAGCTGTTCCCAACGGTGCATTGCTCACAACTCCCCGAACTCACAGGCCTTTCTTCTTGTAGGTTTCTCATCCTACTGCAGACCGGCCAGTATTGAGACCTGGAATGATTCCTAGAGTCCAAGAACAACACTGAATAAGGCTACATGGATTCTGCCACACGCCAACGTGTGTTAGGAGACAAGAGGAACGTTTGCTTGAGGCTAGTGGTCAAATAGGGTCGCCAATTCACTGTATATTACTGAAGGATGAGCACATACCAAGGAATGGCAACCTCCAAGTTTTTTTTTCTTGGAAAATCCCTTGTCCTCACAAAGGGAATTGTGCTATGCAGAGAACATGTGCAACTACAATGTTTCTCAGGGAGAATTGAGCCTGCGACTCTTCAAATCCCAAAGAGGTAAATAAACTTTCCCTTCATGCCTTGCTTTCAAAAGGGACCACAGAGCATTGACCCTGCTGTTTCTTCCTCTATTTTGTTCCTCCAAGGTTCGTTAGAAGGGAGATACTTGAGTTGTTTCAACTTACCACATTCTAGAGGTTTAACAGAAAAAGCCTTTCACTGCCCTTTCTTGGCGTAGAGTTGTCATCAACTGAACGTTGCTCACAAGTTCCAGAAGAGACTGGCAGCCCCTCGTGAATATCGTGGATCCTAGTGCACACCCGCCTTTCCTAAGACACCAGAAATGTCTCCTACAGTTCCAGTACTGCTTTGCCAAACGCTGCATTGAACCTGCTGCCTGCCTACCATTGTGACGAGAAAAACAGAACGTTAGGTTGAGGCCAGTCGTCGCATGTGGTTGGCCTATTCACTAACAACTGCTGAAGGAGGAGCACGTAGCAGGAATTGAAAGGAAACCTTTGTTTCATGGAAAATCACTTGCCTGAAAAGGCAATTCTGCAGTGAAGAGACGATGGGCCACTACACTGTTTATCGGGTAACACGGAGGCCGCAAGTGTCGACATTCCAATGTGGAAAATAAACTTCCCATGAAGCCTCAATCTCCAAAGGGAGAGCACAGCTTCTTATGCTGCAGTTTCTGAGTACTTATTGGACGTTCAAGTTACCAACTAAACCCTTTTGTGAGTAAACTTTGCAATACAGGCAGTCGTGAATGTGGTCAAAGTATTACAGGGTCATCGGTGAGTGAGGCCTGGGTGTACAATGTATCTCCGGAATAACTAGCTTTCAAGGGAAACCCTGTAATTTTTCAGGCTGCACTTAAAGTCCACTGGCTGCTGGGCGTAGTTTCCATCACGTGTGAGTTCCCAGAAGGAGGGGTACGATCATATTATTTTTTGTGTGCTCACGGATAGGCAGAAAAGCAGACACTTTTGGCATGAAGGATTGAACAGAACGCTGATAGCCAGGTGTTTTCAAGCTGTCGCAATCTAGGTGTTTATCCAGGGAAACCCTACACTGCCCATTACTCAGCACCTAGCTCTTCCAAACGGTGCATTGCTCACAACCCCCGGAACACACACGCTTTCCTTCCTGCACGTTTCTCATTCTAGTGCAGACCAGCCAGTACTAAGAGGCCAGGAACGCTTCCTAGAGCTCAAGGACCACACATAATAAGGCTACTTGGATTCAGCTGCATGCCAACCTGTGGCATGATAGAAGAGGAACGTTAGCTTGAGGCTAGTGGACAAATGGGTTCGCCAATTCACTGAAGATTTCCGAAGAATGAGTACCTACCAAAGAATGTCAATCCTCAAGTTTCCTTCCTAGAAACTCACTTGTCATCACAAAGGCAATTGTGCTATGAAGAGAACATGTGCAACTACAGTGTTTCTCAGAAGAATTGAGCACGCAACTCCCTAGATCCCAATGAAGAAAATAAAGATTTCCTTCGAGCCGTATTTTCAAAAGAGACCACAGAGCATTGACCCTGCTGTTTCTTTCTCTGATTGGTACCTCCAAGGTGCTTTAGAAGGGAGACACTTGAGTTGTTTCAACTTACCAGATTCTAGAGGTTTAACAAAAGAAGCCCTACACCTTCCAAGACTCAGCATCGAGCTCTTCCCAATGGTGCACTGCTCACAAATCCCCAAACACACAGGCCATTCTTCTTGTACGTTTCTCATCCTAGTGCAGCCCCACCAGTACTTTGAGACCTGGAATGATTCCTAGAGCTCAAGAACCACACTGAATAAGGCTACATGGATTCAGCTGCATGCCAACCTGTGGCATGATTCAAGAGCAACGTTACCTTGCGGCTAGTGGTCAAACGGGTTCGCCAATTCACTGTAGATCACTGAAGGATGAGCACATACCAAAGAATGGCAACCTCCAAGTTTCTTTCTTGGAAAATCACTTGTCCTCCCAAATACCATTGTGCGATGAAGAAAAGGTGGCCTACAACAGAGTTTACCAGGTAACACTGAGGCTGCAACTCTCAACTTTCTAATGAGGAAAATACAATTTTCCAGGAAGCCTCAATTTCCAGGGGGACCAAACAGCATATTCCTCTGGAGTTTCTGGCTCTCTTATTGCACATCCAGTGGACACAATGGAGCATGACCTTAGTAACCATTGCCATGCTGGGAGTCGTGATGGTGGTGTAAGGATATCAAGGTGAAGGCTTAGTGAGGCCTAGGTGGCAATTTTTCTCGGGAATAACTATCAGTTAAGGGAAACCCTGTAATTATTGAAACTGGACATGAAGTCTAGTTGCTGCTTGAGGTATACCGACTTCACGGTTTAGTTCCTAGAAGCAATCGTAAGCTAATTGTGTTTTTCAGTGCAGCTCAGGTTTCCTGAGGAATGCAGACACGCTTTGCATGAAGGAAGGCACGGAACGTTGATAACTGTGTTGCTTTCCAGCCATCGCAAGCTAGGGGTGTAACCAACGAAGCCCTTCACTGCCCATCACTTGGCATCTAGATGTTCCCAACCGTAGATTGCTCACAACTTCCCGAAGACACAGGCGGTCCTTTTAGTACGTTTCAAAACCTAGGGCAGACCAGCGAGTCAAAAGAGAACTGATATGATTCCTAGAGTTCAAGAACCACAGGGACTAAGGCTGCATGGAATCTGTGGCATGCCTGCCCCTGTCATGAGAAAACCTGAACGTTAACTTGAGGCTAGAGGTCCCATGTGTTTGGTTCATTCCCTGAAGATTACCGAGGGATGAGCAACTACCAAGGAATGGCAACCTCCAAGGTTCTATCCTAGAAACTCACGTCATCACAAAGGCAATTGTGTTATGAAGGGAAGATGTGCAAGTACAGTGTTTCTCAGGGAGAATTGAGCCTGCAACTCTCTAAATCTCAAGGAGGTAAATAAAGTTTCCCTTCCAGCCTTATTTTCAAAAGGGACCACAGAGCATTGAACCTGCTGTTTCTTTCTCTGTTTTGTACCTGCAAGGTGATTTAGAAGGGAGATACTTGAGTTGTTTCAGCGTACCACATTCTAGAGGTTTAACAAAAGAAGCCTTTCACTGCCCCTGACTCGGCATCTAGCTGTTCCCAACGGTGCCTTACTCACAAATCCTTGAACACACAGGCCGTCCTTTTTGTACGTTTCGGGTCTGGTGCAGACCCCTGAGTCCTAGGAGACTTTGAATGTTTCCTAGTGCCCAAGAACCACACTGAATAAGGCTACATGGATTCTGCTGCATGCCAACCTGTGGGATGATACAAGCGGAGCCTTAGCTTGAGGCTAGTGATCAAATGGCGTCGCCAATTCACTGAAGATTACCGAAGGATGAGCACCTACCAAAGAATGGCAACCTCCAAGATTTTTCCTAGAAACTCACTTGTCATCACAAAGGCAAATGTGCTATGAAGAGAACATGTGCAACTACAGTGTTTCTCAGGAGAGTTCAGCCCACAACTCTCTAAATCCCAAGGAGGTAAATAAAGTCTCCCTTCATGCCTTATTTTCAAAAGGGACCACAGAGCACTGCCCCTGCTCTTTCTTTCTCTGGTTTGTACCTCCAATGTGCTTTAGAAGGGAGATCCTTGAGTTCATTCAACTTACCACATTCTAGAGGTTTAAGGAAAGAGGCCCTTCACAGCCCATGACTCGTCATCTAGCTGTTCCCAACGGTGCATTGCTCACAACTCCCCGAACTCACAGGCCTTTCTTCTTGTAGGTTTCTCATCCTACTGCAGACCGGCCAGTATTGAGACCTGGAATGATTCCTAGAGTCCAAGAACAACACTGAATAAGGCTACATGGATTCTGCCACACGCCAACGTGTGTTAGGAGACAAGAGGAACGTTTGCTTGAGGCTAGTGGTCAAATAGGGTCGCCAATTCACTGTATATTACTGAAGGATGAGCACATACCAAGGAATGGCAACCTCCAAGTTTTTTTTTCTTGGAAAATCCCTTGTCCTCACAAAGGGAATTGTGCTATGCAGAGAACATGTGCAACTACAATGTTTCTCAGGGAGAATTGAGCCTGCGACTCTTCAAATCCCAAAGAGGTAAATAAACTTTCCCTTCATGCCTTGCTTTCAAAAGGGACCACAGAGCATTGACCCTGCTGTTTCTTCCTCTATTTTGTTCCTCCAAGGTTCGTTAGAAGGGAGATACTTGAGTTGTTTCAACTTACCACATTCTAGAGGTTTAACAGAAAAAGCCTTTCACTGCCCTTTCTTGGCGTAGAGTTGTCATCAACTGAACGTTGCTCACAAGTTCCAGAAGAGACTGGCAGCCCCTCGTGAATATCGTGGATCCTAGTGCACACCCGCCTTTCCTAAGACACCAGAAATGTCTCCTACAGTTCCAGTACTGCTTTGCCAAACGCTGCATTGAACCTGCTGCCTGCCTACCATTGTGACGAGAAAAACAGAACGTTAGGTTGAGGCCAGTCGTCGCATGTGGTTGGCCTATTCACTAACAACTGCTGAAGGAGGAGCACGTAGCAGGAATTGAAAGGAAACCTTTGTTTCATGGAAAATCACTTGCCTGAAAAGGCAATTCTGCAGTGAAGAGACGATGGGCCACTACACTGTTTATCGGGTAACACGGAGGCCGCAAGTGTCGACATTCCAATGTGGAAAATAAACTTCCCATGAAGCCTCAATCTCCAAAGGGAGAGCACAGCTTCTTATGCTGCAGTTTCTGAGTACTTATTGGACGTTCAAGTTACCAACTAAACCCTTTTGTGAGTAAACTTTGCAATACAGGCAGTCGTGAATGTGGTCAAAGTATTACAGGGTCATCGGTGAGTGAGGCCTGGGTGTACAATGTATCTCCGGAATAACTAGCTTTCAAGGGAAACCCTGTAATTTTTCAGGCTGCACTTAAAGTCCACTGGCTGCTGGGCGTAGTTTCCATCACGTGTGAGTTCCCAGAAGGAGGGGTACGATCATATTATTTTTTGTGTGCTCACGGATAGGCAGAAAAGCAGACACTTTTGGCATGAAGGATTGAACAGAACGCTGATAGCCAGGTGTTTTCAAGCTGTCGCAATCTAGGTGTTTATCCAGGGAAACCCTACACTGCCCATTACTCAGCACCTAGCTCTTCCAAACGGTGCATTGCTCACAACCCCCGGAACACACACGCTTTCCTTCCTGCACGTTTCTCATTCTAGTGCAGACCAGCCAGTACTAAGAGGCCAGGAACGCTTCCTAGAGCTCAAGGACCACACATAATAAGGCTACTTGGATTCAGCTGCATGCCAACCTGTGGCATGATAGAAGAGGAACGTTAGCTTGAGGCTAGTGGACAAATGGGTTCGCCAATTCACTGAAGATTTCCGAAGAATGAGTACCTACCAAAGAATGTCAATCCTCAAGTTTCCTTCCTAGAAACTCACTTGTCATCACAAAGGCAATTGTGCTATGAAGAGAACATGTGCAACTACAGTGTTTCTCAGAAGAATTGAGCACGCAACTCCCTAGATCCCAATGAAGAAAATAAAGATTTCCTTCGAGCCGTATTTTCAAAAGAGACCACAGAGCATTGACCCTGCTGTTTCTTTCTCTGATTGGTACCTCCAAGGTGCTTTAGAAGGGAGACACTTGAGTTGTTTCAACTTACCAGATTCTAGAGGTTTAACAAAAGAAGCCCTACACCTTCCAAGACTCAGCATCGAGCTCTTCCCAATGGTGCACTGCTCACAAATCCCCAAACACACAGGCCATTCTTCTTGTACGTTTCTCATCCTAGTGCAGCCCCACCAGTACTTTGAGACCTGGAATGATTCCTAGAGCTCAAGAACCACACTGAATAAGGCTACATGGATTCAGCTGCATGCCAACCTGTGGCATGATTCAAGAGCAACGTTACCTTGCGGCTAGTGGTCAAACGGGTTCGCCAATTCACTGTAGATCACTGAAGGATGAGCACATACCAAAGAATGGCATCCTCCAAGTTTCTTTCTTGGAAAATCACTTGTCCTCACAAATACCATTGTGCGATGAAGAAAAGGTGGGCTACAACAGAGTTTACCAGGTAACACTGAGGCTGCAACTCTCAACTTTCTAAGGAGGAAAATACAATTTTCCAGGAAGCCTCAATTTCCAGGGGGACCAAACAGCATATTCCTCTGGAGTTTCTGGCTCTCTTATTGCACATCCAGTGGACACAATGGAGCATGACCTTAGTAACCATTGCCATGCTGGGAGTCGTGATGGTGGTGTAAGGATATCAAGGTGAAGGCTTAGTGAGGCCTAGGTGGCAATTTTTCTCGGGAATAACTATCAGTTAAGGGAAACCCTGTAATTATTGAAACTGGACATGAAGTCTAGTTGCTGCTTGAGGTATACCGACTTCACGGTTTAGTTCCTAGAAGCAATCGTAGGCTAATTGTGTTTTTCAGTGCAGCTCAGGTTTCCTGAGGAATGCAGACACGCTTTGCATGAAGGAAGGCACGGAACGTTGATAACTGTGTTGCTTTCCAGCCATCGCAAGCTAGGGGTGTAACCAACGAAGCCCTTCACTGCCCATCACTTGGCATCTAGATGTTCCCAACCGTAGATTGCTCACAACTTTCCGAAGACACAGGCGGTCCTTTTAGTACGTTTCAAAACCTAGGGCAGACCAGCGAGTCAAAAGAGAACTGATATGATTCCTAGTGTTCAAGAACCACAGGGACTAAGGCTGCATGGAATCTGTGGCATGCCTGCCCCTGTCATGAGAAAACCTGAACGTTAACTTGAGGCTAGAGGTCCCATGTGTTTGGTTCATTCCCTGAAGATTACCGAGGGATGAGCAACTACCAAGGAATGGCAACCTCCAAGGTTCTATCCTAGAAACTCACGTCATCACAAAGGCAATTGTGTTATGAAGGGAAGATGTGCAAGTACAGTGTTTCTCAGGGAGAATTGAGCCTGCAACTCTCTAAATCTCAAGGAGGTAAATAAAGTTTCCCTTCCAGCCTTATTTTCAAAAGGGACCACAGAGCATTGAACCTGCTGTTTCTTTCTCTGTTTTGTACCTGCAAGGTGATTTAGAAGGGAGATACTTGAGTTGTTTCAGCGTACCACATTCTAGAGGTTTAACAAAAGAAGCCTTTCACTGCCCCTGACTCGGCATCTAGCTGTTCCCAACGGTGCCTTACTCACAAATCCTTGAACACACAGGCCGTCCTTTTTGTACGTTTCGGGTCTGGTGCAGACCCCTGAGTCCTAGGAGACTTTGAATGTTTCCTAGTGCCCAAGAACCACACTGAATAAGGCTACATGGATTCTGCTGCATGCCAACCTGTGGGATGATACAAGCGGAGCCTTAGCTTGAGGCTAGTGATCAAATGGCATCGCCAATTCACTGAAGATTACCGAAGGATGAGCACCTACCAAAGAATGGCAACCTCCAAGATTTTTCCTAGAAACTCACTTGTCATCACAAAGGCAAATGTGCTATGAAGAGAACATGTGCAACTACAGTGTTTCTCAGGAGAGTTCAGCCCACAACTCTCTAAATCCCAAGGAGGTAAATAAAGTCTCCCTTCATGCCTTATTTTCAAAAGGGACCACAGAGCACTGCCCCTGCTCTTTCTTTCTCTGGTTTGTACCTCCAATGTGCTTTAGAAGGGAGATCCTTGAGTTCATTCAACTTACCACATTCTAGAGGTTTAAGGAAAGAGGCCCTTCACAGCCCATGACTCGTCATCTAGCTGTTCCCAACGGTGCATTGCTCACAACTCCCCGAACTCACAGGCCTTTCTTCTTGTAGGTTTCTCATCCTACTGCAGACCGGCCAGTATTGAGACCTGGAATGATTCCTAGAGTCCAAGAACAACACTGAATAAGGCTACATGGATTCTGCCACACGCCAACGTGTGTTAGGAGACAAGAGGAACGTTTGCTTGAGGCTAGTGGTCAAATAGGGTCGCCAATTCACTGTATATTACTGAAGGATGAGCACATACCAAGGAATGGCAACCTCCAAGTTTTTTTTTCTTGGAAAATCCCTTGTCCTCACAAAGGGAATTGTGCTATGCAGAGAACATGTGCAACTACAATGTTTCTCAGGGAGAATTGAGCCTGCGACTCTTCAAATCCCAAAGAGGTAAATAAACTTTCCCTTCATGCCTTGCTTTCAAAAGGGACCACAGAGCATTGACCCTGCTGTTTCTTCCTCTATTTTGTTCCTCCAAGGTTCGTTAGAAGGGAGATACTTGAGTTGTTTCAACTTACCACATTCTAGAGGTTTAACAGAAAAAGCCTTTCACTGCCCTTTCTTGGCGTAGAGTTGTCATCAACTGAACGTTGCTCACAAGTTCCAGAAGAGACTGGCAGCCCCTCGTGAATATCGTGGATCCTAGTGCACACCCGCCTTTCCTAAGACACCAGAAATGTCTCCTACAGTTCCAGTACTGCTTTGCCAAACGCTGCATTGAACCTGCTGCCTGCCTACCATTGTGACGAGAAAAACAGAACGTTAGGTTGAGGCCAGTCGTCGCATGTGGTTGGCCTATTCACTAACAACTGCTGAAGGAGGAGCACGTAGCAGGAATTGAAAGGAAACCTTTGTTTCATGGAAAATCACTTGCCTGAAAAGGCAATTCTGCAGTGAAGAGACGATGGGCCACTACACTGTTTATCGGGTAACACGGAGGCCGCAAGTGTCGACATTCCAATGTGGAAAATAAACTTCCCATGAAGCCTCAATCTCCAAAGGGAGAGCACAGCTTCTTATGCTGCAGTTTCTGAGTACTTATTGGACGTTCAAGTTACCAACTAAACCCTTTTGTGAGTAAACTTTGCAATACAGGCAGTCGTGAATGTGGTCAAAGTATTACAGGGTCATCGGTGAGTGAGGCCTGGGTGTACAATGTATCTCCGGAATAACTAGCTTTCAAGGGAAACCCTGTAATTTTTCAGGCTGCACTTAAAGTCCACTGGCTGCTGGGCGTAGTTTCCATCACGTGTGAGTTCCCAGAAGGAGGGGTACGATCATATTATTTTTTGTGTGCTCACGGATAGGCAGAAAAGCAGACACTTTTGGCATGAAGGATTGAACAGAACGCTGATAGCCAGGTGTTTTCAAGCTGTCGCAATCTAGGTGTTTATCCAGGGAAACCCTACACTGCCCATTACTCAGCACCTAGCTCTTCCAAATGGTGCATTGCTCACAACCCCCGGAACACACACGCTTTCCTTCCTGCACGTTTCTCATTCTAGTGCAGACCAGCCAGTACTAAGAGGCCAGGAACGCTTCCTAGAGCTCAAGGACCACACATAATAAGGCTACTTGGATTCAGCTGCATGCCAACCTGTGGCATGATAGAAGAGGAACGTTAGCTTGAGGCTAGTGGACAAATGGGTTCGCCAATTCACTGAAGATTTCCGAAGAATGAGTACCTACCAAAGAATGTCAATCCTCAAGTTTCCTTCCTAGAAACTCACTTGTCATCACAAAGGCAATTGTGCTATGAAGAGAACATGTGCAACTACAGTGTTTCTCAGAAGAATTGAGCACGCAACTCCCTAGATCCCAATGAAGAAAATAAAGATTTCCTTCGAGCCGTATTTTCAAAAGAGACCACAGAGCATTGACCCTGCTGTTTCTTTCTCTGATTGGTACCTCCAAGGTGCTTTAGAAGGGAGACACTTGAGTTGTTTCAACTTACCAGATTCTAGAGGTTTAACAAAAGAAGCCCTACACCTTCCAAGACTCAGCATCGAGCTCTTCCCAATGGTGCACTGCTCACAAATCCCCAAACACACAGGCCATTCTTCTTGTACGTTTCTCATCCTAGTGCAGCCCCACCAGTACTTTGAGACCTGGAATGATTCCTAGAGCTCAAGAACCACACTGAATAAGGCTACATGGATTCAGCTGCATGCCAACCTGTGGCATGATTCAAGAGCAACGTTACCTTGCGGCTAGTGGTCAAACGGGTTCGCCAATTCACTGTAGATCACTGAAGGATGAGCACATACCAAAGAATGGCATCCTCCAAGTTTCTTTCTTGGAAAATCACTTGTCCTCACAAATACCATTGTGCGATGAAGAAAAGGTGGGCTACAACAGAGTTTACCAGGTAACACTGAGGCTGCAACTCTCAACTTTCTAATGAGGAAAATACAATTTTCCAGGAAGCCTCAATTTCCAGGGGGACCAAACAGCATATTCCTCTGGAGTTTCTGGCTCTCTTATTGCACATCCAGTGGACACAATGGAGCATGACCTTAGTAACCATTGCCATGCTGGGAGTCGTGATGGTGGTGTAAGGATATCAAGGTGAAGGCTTAGTGAGGCCTAGGTGGCAATTTTTCTCGGGAATAACTATCAGTTAAGGGAAACCCTGTAATTATTGAAACTGGACATGAAGTCTAGTTGCTGCTTGAGGTATACCGACTTCACGGTTTAGTTCCTAGAAGCAATCGTAGGCTAATTGTGTTTTTCAGTGCAGCTCAGGTTTCCTGAGGAATGCAGACACGCTTTGCATGAAGGAAGGCACGGAACGTTGATAACTGTGTTGCTTTCCAGCCATCGCAAGCTAGGGGTGTAACCAACGAAGCCCTTCACTGCCCATCACTTGGCATCTAGATGTTCCCAACCGTAGATTGCTCACAACTTTCAGAAGACACAGGCGGTCCTTTTAGTACGTTTCAAAACCTAGGGCAGACCAGCGAGTCAAAAGAGAACTGATATGATTCCTAGTGTTCAAGAACCACAGGGACTAAGGCTGCATGGAATCTGTGGCATGCCTGCCCCTGTCATGAGAAAACCTGAACGTTAACTTGAGGCTAGAGGTCCCATGTGTTTGGTTCATTCCCTGAAGATTACCGAGGGATGAGCAACTACCAAGGAATGGCAACCTCCAAGGTTCTATCCTAGAAACTCACGTCATCACAAAGGCAATTGTGTTATGAAGGGAAGATGTGCAAGTACAGTGTTTCTCAGGGAGAATTGAGCCTGCAACTCTCTAAATCTCAAGGAGGTAAATAAAGTTTCCCTTCCAGCCTTATTTTCAAAAGGGACCACAGAGCATTGAACCTGCTGTTTCTTTCTCTGTTTTGTACCTGCAAGGTGATTTAGAAGGGAGATACTTGAGTTGTTTCAGCGTACCACATTCTAGAGGTTTAACAAAAGAAGCCTTTCACTGCCCCTGACTCGGCATCTAGCTGTTCCCAACGGTGCCTTACTCACAAATCCTTGAACACACAGGCCGTCCTTTTTGTACGTTTCGGGTCTGGTGCAGACCCCTGAGTCCTAGGAGACTTTGAATGTTTCCTAGTGCCCAAGAACCACACTGAATAAGGCTACATGGATTCTGCTGCATGCCAACCTGTGGGATGATACAAGCGGAGCCTTAGCTTGAGGCTAGTGATCAAATGGCGTCGCCAATTCACTGAAGATTACCGAAGGATGAGCACCTACCAAAGAATGGCAACCTCCAAGATTTTTCCTAGAAACTCACTTGTCATCACAAAGGCAAATGTGCTATGAAGAGAACATGTGCAACTACAGTGTTTCTCAGGAGAGTTCAGCCCACAACTCTCTAAATCCCAAGGAGGTAAATAAAGTCTCCCTTCATGCCTTATTTTCAAAAGGGACCACAGAGCACTGCCCCTGCTCTTTCTTTCTCTGGTTTGTACCTCCAATGTGCTTTAGAAGGGAGATCCTTGAGTTCATTCAACTTACCACATTCTAGAGGTTTAAGGAAAGAGGCCCTTCACAGCCCATGACTCGTCATCTAGCTGTTCCCAACGGTGCATTGCTCACAACTCCCCGAACTCACAGGCCTTTCTTCTTGTAGGTTTCTCATCCTACTGCAGACCGGCCAGTATTGAGACCTGGAATGATTCCTAGAGTCCAAGAACAACACTGAATAAGGCTACATGGATTCTGCCACACGCCAACGTGTGTTAGGAGACAAGAGGAACGTTTGCTTGAGGCTAGTGGTCAAATAGGGTCGCCAATTCACTGTATATTACTGAAGGATGAGCACATACCAAGGAATGGCAACCTCCAAGTTTTTTTTTCTTGGAAAATCCCTTGTCCTCACAAAGGGAATTGTGCTATGCAGAGAACATGTGCAACTACAATGTTTCTCAGGGAGAATTGAGCCTGCGACTCTTCAAATCCCAAAGAGGTAAATAAACTTTCCCTTCATGCCTTGCTTTCAAAAGGGACCACAGAGCATTGACCCTGCTGTTTCTTCCTCTATTTTGTTCCTCCAAGGTTCGTTAGAAGGGAGATACTTGAGTTGTTTCAACTTACCACATTCTAGAGGTTTAACAGAAAAAGCCTTTCACTGCCCTTTCTTGGCGTAGAGTTGTCATCAACTGAACGTTGCTCACAA
This sequence comes from Balaenoptera physalus, assembly GCF_965194825.1. Classification (NCBI taxonomy): domain Eukaryota; kingdom Metazoa; phylum Chordata; class Mammalia; order Artiodactyla; family Balaenopteridae; genus Balaenoptera; species Balaenoptera physalus. The sequence continues at coordinate 171,656 of NW_028125631.1, forward strand.
GTTCCAGAAGAGACTGGCAGCCCCTCGTGAATATCGTGGATCCTAGTGCACACCCGCCTTTCCTAAGACACCAGAAATGTCTCCTACAGTTCCAGTACTGCTTTGCCAAACGCTGCATTGAACCTGCTGCCTGCCTACCATTGTGACGAGAAAAACAGAACGTTAGGTTGAGGCCAGTCGTCGCATGTGGTTGGCCTATTCACTAACAACTGCTGAAGGAGGAGCACGTAGCAGGAATTGAAAGGAAACCTTTGTTTCATGGAAAATCACTTGCCTGAAAAGGCAATTCTGCAGTGAAGAGACGATGGGCCACTACACTGTTTATCGGGTAACACGGAGGCCGCAAGTGTCGACATTCCAATGTGGAAAATAAACTTCCCATGAAGCCTCAATCTCCAAAGGGAGAGCACAGCTTCTTATGCTGCAGTTTCTGAGTACTTATTGGACGTTCAAGTTACCAACTAAACCCTTTTGTGAGTAAACTTTGCAATACAGGCAGTCGTGAATGTGGTCAAAGTATTACAGGGTCATCGGTGAGTGAGGCCTGGGTGTACAATGTATCTCCGGAATAACTAGCTTTCAAGGGAAACCCTGTAATTTTTCAGGCTGCACTTAAAGTCCACTGGCTGCTGGGCGTAGTTTCCATCACGTGTGAGTTCCCAGAAGGAGGGGTACGATCATATTATTTTTTGTGTGCTCACGGATAGGCAGAAAAGCAGACACTTTTGGCATGAAGGATTGAACAGAACGCTGATAGCCAGGTGTTTTCAAGCTGTCGCAATCTAGGTGTTTATCCAGGGAAACCCTACACTGCCCATTACTCAGCACCTAGCTCTTCCAAACGGTGCATTGCTCACAACCCCCGGAACACACACGCTTTCCTTCCTGCACGTTTCTCATTCTAGTGCAGACCAGCCAGTACTAAGAGGCCAGGAACGCTTCCTAGAGCTCAAGGACCACACATAATAAGGCTACTTGGATTCAGCTGCATGCCAACCTGTGGCATGATAGAAGAGGAACGTTAGCTTGAGGCTAGTGGACAAATGGGTTCGCCAATTCACTGAAGATTTCCGAAGAATGAGTACCTACCAAAGAATGTCAATCCTCAAGTTTCCTTCCTAGAAACTCACTTGTCATCACAAAGGCAATTGTGCTATGAAGAGAACATGTGCAACTACAGTGTTTCTCAGAAGAATTGAGCACGCAACTCCCTAGATCCCAATGAAGAAAATAAAGATTTCCTTCGAGCCGTATTTTCAAAAGAGACCACAGAGCATTGACCCTGCTGTTTCTTTCTCTGATTGGTACCTCCAAGGTGCTTTAGAAGGGAGACACTTGAGTTGTTTCAACTTACCAGATTCTAGAGGTTTAACAAAAGAAGCCCTACACCTTCCAAGATTCAGCATCGAGCTCTTCCCAATGGTGCACTGCTCACAAATCCCCAAACACACAGGCCATTCTTCTTGTACGTTTCTCATCCTAGTGCAGCCCCACCAGTACTTTGAGACCTGGAATGATTCCTAGAGCTCAAGAACCACACTGAATAAGGCTACATGGATTCAGCTGCATGCCAACCTGTGGCATGATTCAAGAGCAACGTTACCTTGCGGCTAGTGGTCAAACGGGTTCGCCAATTCACTGTAGATCACTGAAGGATGAGCACATACCAAAGAATGGCAACCTCCAAGTTTCTTTCTTGGAAAATCACTTGTCCTCACAAATACCATTGTGCGATGAAGAAAAGGTGGCCTACAACAGAGTTTACCAGGTAACACTGAGGCTGCAACTCTCAACTTTCTAATGAGGAAAATACAATTTTCCAGGAAGCCTCAATTTCCAGGGGGACCAAACAGCATATTCCTCTGGAGTTTCTGGCTCTCTTATTGCACATCCAGTGGACACAATGGAGCATGACCTTAGTAACCATTGCCATGCTGGGAGTCGTGATGGTGGTGTAAGGATATCAAGGTGAAGGCTTAGTGAGGCCTAGGTGGCAATTTTTCTCGGGAATAACTATCAGTTAAGGGAAACTCTGTAATTATTGAAACTGGACATGAAGTCTAGTTGCTGCTTGAGGTATACCGACTTCACGGTTTAGTTCCTAGAAGCAATCGTAAGCTAATTGTGTTTTTCAGTGCAGCTCAGGTTTCCTGAGGAATGCAGACACGCTTTGCATGAAGGAAGGCACGGAACGTTGATAACTGTGTTGCTTTCCAGCCATCGCAGGCTAGGGGTGTAACCAACGAAGCCCTTCACTGCCCATCACTTGGCATCTAGATGTTCCCAACCGTAGATTGCTCACAACTTCCCGAAGACACAGGCGGTCCTTTTAGTACGTTTCAAAACCTAGGGCAGACCAGCGAGTCAAAAGAGAACTGATATGATTCCTAGAGTTCAAGAACCACAGGGACTAAGGCTGCATGGAATCTGTGGCATGCCTGCCCCTGTCATGAGAAAACCTGAACGTTAACTTGAGGCTAGAGGTCCCATGTGTTTGGTTCATTCCCTGAAGATTACCGAGGGATGAGCAACTACCAAGGAATGGCAACCTCCAAGGTTCTATCCTAGAAACTCACGTCATCACAAAGGCAATTGTGTTATGAAGGGAAGATGTGCAAGTACAGTGTTTCTCAGGGAGAATTGAGCCTGCAACTCTCTAAATCTCAAGGAGGTCAATAAAGTTTCCCTTCCAGCCTTATTTTCAAAAGGGACCACAGAGCATTGAACCTGCTGTTTCTTTCTCTGTTTTGTACCTGCAAGGTGATTTAGAAGGGAGATACTTGAGTTGTTTCAGCGTACCACATTCTAGAGGTTTAACAAAAGAAGCCTTTCACTGCCCCTGACTTGGCATCTAGCTGTTCCCAACGGTGCCTTACTCACAAATCCTTGAACACACAGGCCATCCTTTTTGTACGTTTCGGGTCTGGTGCAGACCCCTGAGTCCTAGGAGACTTTGAATGTTTCCTAGTGCCCAAGAACCACACTGAATAAGGCTACATGGATTCTGCTGCATGCCAACCTGTGGGATGATACAAGCGGAGCCTTAGCTTGAGGCTAGTGATCAAATGGCGTCGCCAATTCACTGAAGATTACCGAAGGATGAGCACCTACCAAAGAATGGCAACCTCCAAGATTTTTCCTAGAAACTCACTTGTCATCACAAAGGCAAATGTGCTATGAAGAGAACATGTGCAACTACAGTGTTTCTCAGGAGAGTTCAGCCCACAACTCTCTAAATCCCAAGGAGGTAAATAAAGTCTCCCTTCATGCCTTATTTTCAAAAGGGACCACAGAGCACTGCCCCTGCTCTTTCTTTCTCTGGTTTGTACCTCCAATGTGCTTTAGAAGGGAGATCCTTGAGTTCATTCAACTTACCACATTCTAGAGGTTTAAGGAAAGAGGCCCTTCACAGCCCATGACTCGTCATCTAGCTGTTCCCAACGGTGCATTGCTCACAACTCCCCGAACTCACAGGCCTTTCTTCTTGTAGGTTTCTCATCCTACTGCAGACCGGCCAGTATTGAGACCTGGAATGATTCCTAGAGTCCAAGAACAACACTGAATAAGGCTACATGGATTCTGCCACACGCCAACGTGTGTTAGGAGACAAGAGGAACGTTTGCTTGAGGCTAGTGGTCAAATAGGGTCGCCAATTCACTGTATATTACTGAAGGATGAGCACATACCAAGGAATGGCAACCTCCAAGTTTTTTTTTCTTGGAAAATCCCTTGTCCTCACAAAGGGAATTGTGCTATGCAGAGAACATGTGCAACTACAATGTTTCTCAGGGAGAATTGAGCCTGCGACTCTTCAAATCCCAAAGAGGTAAATAAACTTTCCCTTCATGCCTTGCTTTCAAAAGGGACCACAGAGCATTGACCCTGCTGTTTCTTCCTCTATTTTGTTCCTCCAAGGTTCGTTAGAAGGGAGATACTTGAGTTGTTTCAACTTACCACATTCTAGAGGTTTAACAGAAAAAGCCTTTCACTGCCCTTTCTTGGCGTAGAGTTGTCATCAACTGAACGTTGCTCACAAGTTCCAGAAGAGACTGGCAGCCCCTCGTGAATATCGTGGATCCTAGTGCACGCCCGCCTTTCCTAAGACACCAGAAATGTCTCCTACAGTTCCAGTACTGCTTTGCCAAACGCTGCATTGAACCTGCTGCCTGCCTACCATTGTGACGAGAAAAACAGAACGTTAGGTTGAGGCCAGTCGTCGCATGTGGTTGGCCTATTCACTAACAACTGCTGAAGGAGGAGCACGTAGCAGGAATTGAAAGGAAACCTTTGTTTCATGGAAAATCACTTGCCTGAAAAGGCAATTCTGCAGTGAAGAGACGATGGGCCACTACACTGTTTATCGGGTAACACGGAGGCCGCAAGTGTCGACATTCCAATGTGGAAAATAAACTTCCCATGAAGCCTCAATCTCCAAAGGGAGAGCACAGCTTCTTATGCTGCAGTTTCTGAGTACTTATTGGACGTTCAAGTTACCAACTAAACCCTTTTGTGAGTAAACTTTGCAATACAGGCAGTCGTGAATGTGGTCAAAGTATTACAGGGTCATCGGTGAGTGAGGCCTGGGTGTACAATGTATCTCCGGAATAACTAGCTTTCAAGGGAAACCCTGTAATTTTTCAGGCTGCACTTAAAGTCCACTGGCTGCTGGGCGTAGTTTCCATCACGTGTGAGTTCCCAGAAGGAGGGGTAGGATCATATTATTTTTTGTGTGCTCACGGATAGGCAGAAAAGCAGACACTTTTGGCATGAAGGATTGAACAGAACGCTGATAGCCAGGTGTTTTCAAGCTGTCGCAATCTAGGTGTTTATCCAGGGAAACCCTACACTGCCCATTACTCAGCACCTAGCTCTTCCAAACGGTGCATTGCTCACAACCCCCGGAACACACACGCTTTCCTTCCTGCACGTTTCTCATTCTAGTGCAGACCAGCCAGTACTAAGAGGCCAGGAACGCTTCCTAGAGCTCAAGGACCACACATAATAAGGCTACTTGGATTCAGCTGCATGCCAACCTGTGGCATGATAGAAGAGGAACGTTAGCTTGAGGCTAGTGGACAAATGGGTTCGCCAATTCACTGAAGATTTCCGAAGAATGAGTACCTACCAAAGAATGTCAATCCTCAAGTTTCCTTCCTAGAAACTCACTTGTCATCACAAAGGCAATTGTGCTATGAAGAGAACATGTGCAACTACAGTGTTTCTCAGAAGAATTGAGCACGCAACTCCCTAGATCCCAATGAAGAAAATAAAGATTTCCTTCGAGCCGTATTTTCAAAAGAGACCACAGAGCATTGACCCTGCTGTTTCTTTCTCTGATTGGTACCTCCAAGGTGCTTTAGAAGGGAGACACTTGAGTTGTTTCAACTTACCAGATTCTAGAGGTTTAACAAAAGAAGCCCTACACCTTCCAAGACTCAGCATCGAGCTCTTCCCAATGGTGCACTGCTCACAAATCCCCAAACACACAGGCCATTCTTCTTGTACGTTTCTCATCCTAGTGCAGCCCCACCAGTACTTTGAGACCTGGAATGATTCCTAGAGCTCAAGAACCACACTGAATAAGGCTACATGGATTCAGCTGCATGCCAACCTGTGGCATGATTCAAGAGCAACGTTACCTTGCGGCTAGTGGTCAAACGGGTTCGCCAATTCACTGTAGATCACTGAAGGATGAGCACATACCAAAGAATGGCATCCTCCAAGTTTCTTTCTTGGAAAATCACTTGTCCTCACAAATACCATTGTGCGATGAAGAAAAGGTGGGCTACAACAGAGTTTACCAGGTAACACTGAGGCTGCAACTCTCAACTTTCTAATGAGGAAAATACAATTTTCCAGGAAGCCTCAATTTCCAGGGGGACCAAACAGCATATTCCTCTGGAGTTTCTGGCTCTCTTATTGCACATCCAGTGGACACAATGGAGCATGACCTTAGTAACCATTGCCATGCTGGGAGTCGTGATGGTGGTGTAAGGATATCAAGGTGAAGGCTTAGTGAGGCCTAGGTGGCAATTTTTCTCGGGAATAACTATCAGTTAAGGGAAACCCTGTAATTATTGAAACTGGACATGAAGTCTAGTTGCTGCTTGAGGTATACCGACTTCACGGTTTAGTTCCTAGAAGCAATCGTAGGCTAATTGTGTTTTTCAGTGCAGCTCAGGTTTCCTGAGGAATGCAGACACGCTTTGCATGAAGGAAGGCACGGAACGTTGATAACTGTGTTGCTTTCCAGCCATCGCAAGCTAGGGGTGTAACCAACGAAGCCCTTCACTGCCCATCACTTGGCATCTAGATGTTCCCAACCGTAGATTGCTCACAACTTTCCGAAGACACAGGCGGTCCTTTTAGTACGTTTCAAAACCTAGGGCAGACCAGCGAGTCAAAAGAGAACTGATATGATTCCTAGAGTTCAAGAACCACAGGGACTAAGGCTGCATGGAATCTGTGGCATGCCTGCCCCTGTCATGAGAAAACCTGAACGTTAACTTGAGGCTAGAGGTCCCATGTGTTTGGTTCATTCCCTGAAGATTACCGAGGGATGAGCAACTACCAAGGAATGGCAACCTCCAAGGTTCTATCCTAGAAACTCACGTCATCACAAAGGCAATTGTGTTATGAAGGGAAGATGTGCAAGTACAGTGTTTCTCAGGGAGAATTGAGCCTGCAACTCTCTAAATCTCAAGGAGGTAAATAAAGTTTCCCTTCCAGCCTTATTTTCAAAAGGGACCACAGAGCATTGAACCTGCTGTTTCTTTCTCTGTTTTGTACCTGCAAGGTGATTTAGAAGGGAGATACTTGAGTTGTTTCAGCGTACCACATTCTAGAGGTTTAACAAAAGAAGCCTTTCATTGCCCCTGACTCGGCATCTAGCTGTTCCCAACGGTGCCTTACTCACAAATCCTTGAACACACAGGCCGTCCTTTTTGTACGTTTCGGGTCTGGTGCAGACCCCTGAGTCCTAGGAGACTTCGAATGTTTCCTAGTGCCCAAGAACCACACTGAATAAGGCTACATGGATTCTGCTGCATGCCAACCTGTGGGATGATACAAGAGGAGCCTTAGCTTGAGGCTAGTGATCAAATGGCGTCGCCAATTCACTGAAGATTACCGAAGGATGAGCACCTACCAAAGAATGGCAACCTCCAAGATTTTTCCTAGAAACTCACTTGTCATCACAAAGGCAAATGTGCTATGAAGAGAACATGTGCAACTACAGTGTTTCTCAGGAGAGTTCAGCCCACAACTCTCTAAATCCCAAGGAGGTAAATAAAGTCTCCTTTCATGCCTTATTTTCAAAAGGGACCACAGAGCACTGCCCCTGCTCTTTCTTTCTCTGGTTTGTACCTCCAATGTGCTTTAGAAGGGAGATCCTTGAGTTCATTCAACTTACCACATTCTAGAGGTTTAAGGAAAGAGGCCCTTCACAGCCCATGACTCGTCATCTAGCTGTTCCCAACGGTGCATTGCTCACAACTCCCCGAACTCACAGGCCTTTCTTCTTGTAGGTTTCTCATCCTACTGCAGACCGGCCAGTATTGAGACCTGGAATGATTCCTAGAGTCCAAGAACAACACTGAATAAGGCTACATGGATTCTGCCACACGCCAACGTGTGTTAGGAGACAAGAAGAACGTTTGCTTGAGGCTAGTGGTCAAATAGGGTCGCCAATTCACTGTATATTACTGAAGGATGAGCACATACCAAGGAATGGCAACCTCCAAGTTTTTTTTTCTTGGAAAATCCCTTGTCCTCACAAAGGGAATTGTGCTATGCAGAGAACATGTGCAACTACAATGTTTCTCAGGGAGAACTGAGCCTGCGACTCTTCAAATCCCAAAGAGGTAAATAAACTTTCCCTTCATGCCTTGCTTTCAAAAGGGACCACAGAGCATTGACCCTGCTGTTTCTTCCTCTATTTTGTTCCTCCAAGGTTCGTTAGAAGGGAGATACTTGAGTTGTTTCAACTTACCACATTCTAGAGGTTTAACAGAAAAAGCCTTTCACTGCCCTTTCTTGGCGTAGAGTTGTCATCAACTGAACGTTGCTCACAAGTTCCAGAAGAGACTGGCAGCCCCTCGTGAATATCGTGGATCCTAGTGCACACCCGCCTTTCCTAAGACACCAGAAATGTCTCCTACAGTTCCAGTACTGCTTTGCCAAACGCTGCATTGAACCTGCTGCCTGCCTACCATTGTGACGAGAAAAACAGAACGTTAGGTTGAGGCCAGTCGTCGCATGTGGTTGGCCTATTCACTAACAACTGCTGAAAGAGGAGCACGTAGCAGGAATTGAAAGGAAACCTTTGTTTCATGGAAAATCACTTGCCTGAAAAGGCAATTCTGCAGTGAAGAGACGATGGGCCACTACACTGTTTATCGGGTAACACGGAGGCCGCAAGTGTCGACATTCCAATGTGGAAAATAAACTTCCCATGAAGCCTCAATCTCCAAAGGGAGAGCACAGCTTCTTATGCTGCAGTTTCTGAGTACTTATTGGACGTTCAAGTTACCAACTAAACCCTTTTGTGAGTAAACTTTGCAATACAGGCAGTCGTGAATGTGGTCAAAGTATTACAGGGTCATCGGTGAGTGAGGCCTGGGTGTACAATGTATCTCCGGAATAACTAGCTTTCAAGGGAAACCCTGTAATTTTTCAGGCTGCACTTAAAGTCCACTGGCTGCTGGGCGTAGATTCCATCACGTGTGAGTTCCCAGAAGGAGGGGTAGGATCATATTATTTTTTGTGTGCTCACGGATAGGCAGAAAAGCAGACACTTTTGGCATGAAGGATTGAACAGAACGCTGATAGCCAGGTGTTTTCAAGCTGTCGCAATCTAGGTGTTTATCCAAGGAAACCCTACACTGCCCATTACTCAGCACCTAGCTCTTCCAAACGGTGCATTGCTCACAACCCCCGGAACACACACGCTTTCCTTCCTGCACGTTTCTCATTCTAGTGCAGACCAGCCAGTACTAAGAGGCCAAGAACGCTTCCTAGAGCTCAAGGACCACACATAATAAGGCTACTTGGATTCAGCTGCATGCCAACCTGTGGCATGATAGAAGAGGAACGTTAGCTTGAGGCTAGTGGACAAATGGGTTCGCCAATTCACTGAAGATTTCCGAAGAATGAGTACCTACCAAAGAATGTCAATCCTCAAGTTTCCTTCCTAGAAACTCACTTGTCATCACAAAGGCAATTGTGCTATGAAGAGAACATGTGCAACTACAGTGTTTCTCAGAAGAATTGAGCACGCAACTCCCTAGATCCCAATGAAGAAAATAAAGATTTCCTTCGAGCCGTATTTTCAAAAGAGACCACAGAGCATTGACCCTGCTGTTTCTTTCTCTGATTGGTACCTCCAAGGTGCTTTAGAAGGGAGACACTTGAGTTGTTTCAACTTACCAGATTCTAGAGGTTTAACAAAAGAAGCCCTACACCTTCCAAGACTCAGCACCGAGCTCTTCCCAATGGTGCACTGCTCACAAATCCCCAAACACACAGGCCATTCTTCTTGTACGTTTCTCATCCTAGTGCAGCCCCACCAGTACTTTGAGACCTGGAATGATTCCTAGAGCTCAAGAACCACACTGAATAAGGCTACATGGATTCAGCTGCATGCCAACCTGTGGCATGATTCAAGAGCAACGTTACCTTGCGGCTAGTGGTCAAACGGGTTCGCCAATTCACTGTAGATCACTGAAGGATGAGCACATACCAAAGAATGGCAACCTCCAAGTTTCTTTCTTGGAAAATCACTTGTCCTCACAAATACCATTGTGCGATGAAGAAAAGGTGGGCTACAACAGAGTTTACCAGGTAACACTGAGGCTGCAACTCTCAACTTTCTAATGAGGAAAATACAATTTTCCAGGAAGCCTCAATTTCCAGGGGGACCAAACAGCATATTCCTCTGGAGTTTCTGGCCCTCTTATTGCACATCCAGTGGACACAATGGAGCATGACATTAGTAACCATTGCCATGCTGGGAGTCGTGATGGTGGTGTAAGGATATCAAGGTGAAGGCTTAGTGAGGCCTAGGTGGCAATTTTTCTCGGGAATAACTATCAGTTAAGGGAAACCCTGTAATTATTGAAACTGGACATGAAGTCTAGTTGCTGCTTGAGGTATACCGACTTCACGGTTTAGTTCCTAGAAGCAATCGTAAGCTAATTGTGTTTTTCAGTGCAGCTCAGGTTTCCTGAGGAATGCAGACACGCTTTGCATGAAGGAAGGCACGGAACGTTGATAACTGTGTTGCTTTCCAGCCATCGCAAGCTAGGGTTGTAACCAACGAAGCCCTTCACTGCCCATCTCTTGGCATCTAGATGTTCCCAACCGTAGATTGCTCACAACTTCGCGAAGACACAGGCGGTCCTTTTAGTACGTTTCAAAACCTAGGGCAGACCAGCGAGTCAAAAGAGAACTGATATGATTCCTAGAGTTCAAGAACCACAGGGACTAAGGCTGCATGGAATCTGTGGCATGCCTGCCCCTGTCATGAGAAAACCTGAACGTTAACTTGAGGCTAGAGGTCCCATGTGTTTGGTTCATTCCCTGAAGATTACCGAGGGATGAGCAACTACCAAGGAATGGCAACCTCCAAGGTTCTATCCTAGAAACTCACGTCATCACAAAGGCAATTGTGTTATGAAGGGAAGATGTGCAAGTACAGTGTTTCTCAGGGAGAATTGAGCCTGCAACTCTCTAAATCTCAAGGAGGTAAATAAAGTTTCCCTTCCAGCCTTATTTTCAAAAGGGACCACAGAGCATTGAACCTGCTGTTTCTTTCTCTGTTTTGTACCTGCAAGGTGATTTAGAAGGGAGATACTTGAGTTGTTTCAGCGTACCACATTCTAGAGGTTTAACAAAAGAAGCCTTTCACTGCCCCTGACTTGGCATCTAGCTGTTCCCAACGGTGCCTTACTCACAAATCCTTGAACACACAGGCCGTCCTTTTTGTACGTTTCGGGTCTGGTGCAGACCCCTGAGTCCTAGGAGACTTCGAATGTTTCCTAGTGCCCAAGAACCACACTGAATAAGGCTACATGGATTCTGCTGCATGCCAACCTGTGGGATGATACAAGAGGAGCTTTAGCTTGAGGCTAGTGATCAAATGGCGTCGCCAATTCACTGAAGATTACCGAAGGATGAGCACCTACCAAAGAATGGCAACCTCCAAGACTTTTCCTAGAAACTCACTTGTCATCACAAAGGCAAATGTGCTATGAAGAGAACATGTGCAACTACAGTGTTTCTCAGGAGAGTTGAGCCCACAACTCTCTAAATCCCAAGGAGGTAAATAAAGTCTCCCTTCATGCCTTATTTTCAAAAGGGACCACAGAGCACTGCCCCTGCTCTTTCTTTCTCTGGTTTGTACCTCCAATGTGCTTTAGAAGGGAGATCCTTGAGTTCATTCAACTAACCACATTCTAGAGGTTTAAGGAAAGAGGCCCTTCACAGCCCATGACTCGTCATCTAGCTGTTCCCAACGGTGCATTGCTCACAACTCCCCGAACTCACAGGCCTTTCTTCTTGTAGGTTTCTCTTCCTACTGCAGACCGGCCAGTATTGAGACCTGGAATGATTCCTAGAGTCCAAGAACAACACTGAATATGGCTACATGGATTCTGCTGCACGCCAACGTGTGTTAGGAGACAAGAGGAACGTTTGCTTGAGGCTAGTGGTCAAATAGGGTCGCCAATTCACTGTATATTACTGAAGGATGAGCACATACCAAGGAATGGCAACCTCCAAGTTTTTTTTTCTTGGAAAATCCCTTGTCCTCACAAAGGGAATTGTGCTATGCAGAGAACATGTGCAACTACAATGTTTCTCAGGGAGAATTGAGCCTTCGACTCTTCAAATCCCAAAGAGGTAAATAAACTTTCCCTTCAAGCCTTGCTTTCAAAAGGGACCACAGAGCATTGACCCTGCTGTTTCTTCCTCTATTTTGTCCCTCCAAGGTTCGTTAGAAGGGAGATACTTGAGTTGTTTCAACTTACCACATTCTAGAGGTTTAACAGAAAAAGCCTTTCACTGCCCTTTCTTGGCATATACTTGTCATCAACTGAGCGTTGCTCACAAGTTCCAGAAGAGCCTGGCAGCCCCTCGTGAATATCGTGGATCCTAGTGCACACCCGCCTTTCCTAAGACACCAGAAATGTCTCCTACAGTTCCAGTACTGCTTTGCCAAACGCTGCATTGAACCTGCTGCCTGCCTACCATTGTGACGAGAAAAACAGAACGTTAGGTTGAGGCCATTCGTCGCATGTGGTTGGCCTATTCACTAACAACTGCTGAAGGAGGAGCACGTAGCAGGAATTGAAAGGAAACCTTTGTTTCATGGAAAATCACTTGCCTGAAAAGGCAATTCTGCAGTGAAGAGACGATGGGCCACTACACTGTTTATCGGGTAACACGGAGGCCGCAAGTGTCGACATTCCAATGTGGAAAATAAACTTCCCATGAAGCCTCAATCTCCAAAGGGAGAGCACAGCTTCTTATGCTGCAGTTTCTGAGTACTTATTGGACGTTCAAGTTACCAACTAAACCCTTTTGTGAGTAAACTTTGCAATACAGGCAGTCGTGAATGTGGTCAAAGTATTACAGGGTCATCGGTGAGTGAGGCCTGGGTGTACAATGTATCTCCGGAATAACTAGCTTACAAGGGAAACCCTGTAATTTTTCAGGCTGCACTTAAAGTCCACTGGCTGCTGGGCGTAGATTCCATCACGTGTGAGTTCCCAGAAGGAGGGGTAGGATCATATTATTTTTTGTGTGCTCACGGATAGGCAGAAAAGCAGACACTTTTGGCATGAAGGATTGAACAGAACGCTGATAGCCAGGTGTTTTCAAGCTGTCGCAATCTAGGTGTTTATCCAGGGAAACCCTACACTGCCCATTACTCAGCACCTAGCTCTTCCAAACGGCGCATTGCTCACAACCCCCGGAACACACACGCTTTCCTTCCTGCACGTTTCTCATTCTAGTGCAGACCAGCCAGTACTAAGAGGCCAGGAACGCTTCCTAGAGCTCAAGGACCACACATAATAAGGCTACTTGGATTCAGCTGCATGCCAACCTGTGGCATGATAGAAGAGGAACGTTAGCTTGAGGCTAGTGGACAAATGGGTTCGCCAATTCACTGAAGATTTCCGAAGAATGAGTACCTACCAAAGAATGGCAATCCTCAAGTTTCCTTCCTAGAAACTCACTTGTCATCACAAAGGCAATTGTGCTATGAAGAGAACATGTGCAACTACAGTGTTTCTCAGAAGAATTGAGCACGCAACTCCCTAGATCCCAATGAAGAAAATAAAGATTTCCTTCGAGCCGTATTTTCAAAAGAGACCACAGAGCATTGACCCTGCTGTTTCTTTCTCTGATTGGTACCTCCAAGGTGCTTTAGAAGGGAGACACTTGAGTTGTTTCAACTTACCAGATTCTAGAGGTTTAACAAAAGAAGCCCTACACCTTCCAAGACTCAGCATCGAGCTCTTCCCAATGGTGCACTGCTCACAAATCCCCAAACACACAGGCCATTCTTCTTGTACGTTTCTCATCCTAGTGCAGCCCCACCAGTACTTTGAGACCTGGAATGATTCCTAGAGCTCAAGAACCACACTGAATAAGGCTACATGGATTCAGCTGCATGCCAACCTGTGGCATGATTCAAGAGCAACGTTACCTTTTGGCTAGTGGTCAAACGGGTTCGCCAATTCACTGTAGATCACTGAAGGATGAGCACATACCAAAGAATGGCAACCTCCAAGTTTCTTTCTTGGAAAATCACTTGTCCTCACAAATACCATTGTGCGATGAAGAAAAGGTGGGCTACAACAGAGTTTACCAGGTAACACTGAGGCTGCAACTCTCAACTTTCTAATGAGGAAAATACAATTTTCCAGGAAGCCTCAATTTCCAGGGGGACCAAACAGCATATTCCTCTGGAGTTTCTGGCTCTCTTATTGCACATCCAGTGGACACAATGGAGCATGACCTTAGTAACCATTGCCATGCTGGGAGTCGTGATGGTGGTGTAAGGATATCAAGGTGAAGGCTTAGTGAGGCCTAGGTGGCAATTTTTCTCGGGAATAACTATCAGTTAAGGGAAACCCTGTAATTATTGAAACTGGACATGAAGTCTAGTTGCTGCTTGAGGTATACCGACTTCACGGTTTAGTTCCTAGAAGCAATCGTAGGCTAATTGTGTTTTTCAGTGCAGCTCAGGTTTCCTGAGGAATGCAGACACGCTTTGCATGAAGGAAGGCACGGAACGTTGATAACTGTGTTGCTTTCCAGCCATCGCAAGCTAGGGGTGTAACCAACGAAGCCCTTCACTGCCCATCACTTGGCATCTAGATGTTCCCAACCGTAGATTGCTCACAACTTCCCGAAGACACAGGCGGTCCTTTTAGTACGTTTCAAAACCTAGGGCAGACCAGCGAGTCAAAAGAGAACTGATATGATTCCTAGAGTTCAAGAACCACAGGGACTAAGGCTGCATGGAATCTGTGGCATGCCTGCCCCTGTCATGAGAAAACCTGAACGTTAACTTGAGGCTAGAGGTCCCATGTGTTTGGTTCATTCCCTGAAGATTACCGAGGGATGAGCAACTACCAAGGAATGGCAACCTCCAAGGTTCTATCCTAGAAACTCACGTCATCACAAAGGCAATTGTGTTATGAAGGGAAGATGTGCAAGTACAGTGTTTCTCAGGGAGAATTGAGCCTGCAACTCTCTAAATCTCAAGGAGGTAAATAAAGTTTCCCTTCCAGCCTTATTTTCAAAAGGGACCACAGAGCATTGAACCTGCTGTTTCTTTCTCTATTTTGTACCTGCAAGGTGATTTAGAAGGGAGATACTTGAGTTGTTTCAGCGTACCACATTCTAGAGGTTTAACAAAAGAAGCCTTTCACTGCCCCTGACTCGGCATCTAGCTTTTCCCAACGGTGCCTTACTCACAAATCCTTGAACACACAGGCCGTCCTTTTTGTACGTTTCGGGTCTAGTGCAGACCCCTGAGTCCTAGGAGACTTCGAATGTTTCCTAGAACACAAGAACCACACTGAATAAGGCTACATGGATTCTGCTGCATGCCAACCTGTGGGATTATACAAGAGGAGACTTAGCTTGAGGCTAGTGGTCAAATGGCGTCGCCAATTCACTGAAGATTACCGAAGGATGAGCACCTACCAAAGAATGGCAACCTCCAAGATTTTTCCTAGAAACTCACTTGTCATCACAAAGGCAAATGTGCTATGAAGAGAACATGTGCAACTACAGTGTTTCTCAGGAGAGTTGAGCCCACAACTCTCTAAATCCCAAGGAGGTAAATAAAGTCTCCCTTCATGCCTTATTTTCAAAAGGGACCACAGAGCACTGCCCCTGCTCTTTCTTTCTCTGGTTTGTACCTCCAATGTGCTTTAGAAGGGAGATCCTTGAGTTCATTCAACTTACCACATTCTAGAGGTTTAAGGAAAGAGGCCCTTCACAGCCCATGACTCGTCATCTAGCTGTTCCCAACGGTGCATTGCTCACAACTCCCCGAACTCACAGGCCTTTCTTCTTGTAGGTTTCTCATCCTACTGCAGACCGGCCAGTATTGAGACCTGGAATGATTCCTAGAGTCCAAGAACAACACTGAATAAGGCTACATGGATTCTGCCACACGCCAACGTGTGTTAGGAGACAAGAAGAACGTTTGCTTGAGGCTAGTGGTCAAATAGGGTCGCCAATTCACTGTATATTACTGAAGGATGAGCACATACCAAGGAATGGCAACCTCCAAGTTTTTTTTTCTTGGAAAATCCCTTGTCCTCACAAAGGGAATTGTGCTATGCAGAGAACATGTGCAACTACAATGTTTCTCAGGGAGAACTGAGCCTGCGACTCTTCAAATCCCAAAGAGGTAAATAAACTTTCCCTTCATGCCTTGCTTTCAAAAGGGACCACAGAGCATTGACCCTGCTGTTTCTTCCTCTATTTTGTTCCTCCAAGGTTCGTTAGAAGGGAGATACTTGAGTTGTTTCAACTTACCACATTCTAGAGGTTTAACAGAAAAAGCCTTTCACTGCCCTTTCTTGGCGTAGAGTTGTCATCAACTGAACGTTGCTCACAAGTTCCAGAAGAGACTGGCAGCCCCTCGTGAATATCGTGGATCCTAGTGCACACCCGCCTTTCCTAAGACACCAGAAATGTCTCCTACAGTTCCAGTACTGCTTTGCCAAACGCTGCATTGAACCTGCTGCCTGCCTACCATTGTGACGAGAAAAACAGAACGTTAGGTTGAGGCCAGTCGTCGCATGTGGTTGGCCTATTCACTAACAACTGCTGAAAGAGGAGCACGTAGCAGGAATTGAAAGGAAACCTTTGTTTCATGGAAAATCACTTGCCTGAAAAGGCAATTCTGCAGTGAAGAGACGATGGGCCACTACACTGTTTATCGGGTAACACGGAGGCCGCAAGTGTCGACATTCCAATGTGGAAAATAAACTTCCCATGAAGCCTCAATCTCCAAAGGGAGAGCACAGCTTCTTATGCTGCAGTTTCTGAGTACTTATTGGACGTTCAAGTTACCAACTAAACCCTTTTGTGAGTAAACTTTGCAATACAGGCAGTCGTGAATGTGGTCAAAGTATTACAGGGTCATCGGTGAGTGAGGCCTGGGTGTACAATGTATCTCCGGAATAACTAGCTTTCAAGGGAAACCCTGTAATTTTTCAGGCTGCACTTAAAGTCCACTGGCTGCTGGGCGTAGTTTCCATCACGTGTGAGTTCCCAGAAGGAGGGGTAGGATCATATTATTTTTTGTGTGCTCACGGATAGGCAGAAAAGCAGACACTTTTGGCATGAAGGATTGAACAGAACGCTGATAGCCAGGTGTTTTCAAGCTGTCGCAATCTAGGTGTTTATCCAGGGAAACCCTACACTGCCCATTACTCAGCACCTAGCTCTTCCAAACGGTGCATTGCTCACAACCCCCGGAACACACACGCTTTCCTTCCTGCACGTTTCTCATTCTAGTGCAGACCAGCCAGTACTAAGAGGCCAAGAACGCTTCCTAGAGCTCAAGGACCACACATAATAAGGCTACTTGGATTCAGCTGCATGCCAACCTGTGGCATGATAGAAGAGGAACGTTAGCTTGAGGCTAGTGGACAAATGGGTTCGCCAATTCACTGAAGATTTCCGAAGAATGAGTACCTACCAAAGAATGTCAATCCTCAAGTTTCCTTCCTAGAAACTCACTTGTCATCACAAAGGCAATTGTGCTATGAAGAGAACATGTGCAACTACAGTGTTTCTCAGAAGAATTGAGCACGCAACTCCCTAGATCCCAATGAAGAAAATAAAGATTTCCTTCGAGCCGTATTTTCAAAAGAGACCACAGAGCATTGACCCTGCTGTTTCTTTCTCTGATTGGTACCTCCAAGGTGCTTTAGAAGGGAGACACTTGAGTTGTTTCAACTTACCAGATTCTAGAGGTTTAACAAAAGAAGCCCTACACCTTCCAAGACTCAGCACCGAGCTCTTCCCAATGGTGCACTGCTCACAAATCCCCAAACACACAGGCCATTCTTCTTGTACGTTTCTCATCCTAGTGCAGCCCCACCAGTACTTTGAGACCTGGAATGATTCCTAGAGCTCAAGAACCACACTGAATAAGGCTACATGGATTCAGCTGCATGCCAACCTGTGGCATGATTCAAGAGCAACGTTACCTTGTGGCTAGTGGTCAAACGGGTTCGCCAATTCACTGTAGATCACTGAAGGATGAGCACATACCAAAGAATGGCAACCTCCAAGTTTCTTTCTTGGAAAATCACTTGTCCTCACAAATACCATTGTGCGATGAAGAAAAGGTGGGCTACAACAGAGTTTACCAGGTAACACTGAGGCTGCAACTCTCAACTTTCTAATGAGGAAAATACAATTTTCCAGGAAGCCTCAATTTCCAGGGGGACCAAACAGCATATTCCTCTGGAGTTTCTGGCTCTCTTATTGCACATCCAGTGGACACAATGGAGCATGACCTTAGTAACCATTGCCATGCTGGGAGTCGTGATGGTGGTGTAAGGATATCAAGGTGAAGGCTTAGTGAGGCCTAGGTGGCAATTTTTCTCGGGAATAACTATCAGTTAAGGGAAACCCTGTAATTATTGAAACTGGACATGAAGTCTAGTTGCTGCTTGAGGTATACCGACTTCACGGTTTAGTTCCTAGAAGCAATCGTAGGCTAATTGTGTTTTTCAGTGCAGCTCAGGTTTCCTGAGGAATGCAGACACGCTTTGCATGAAGGAAGGCACGGAACGTTGATAACTGTGTTGCTTTCCAGCCATCGCAAGCTAGGGGTGTAACCAACGAAGCCCTTCACTGCCCATCACTTGGCATCTAGATGTTCCCAACCGTAGATTGCTCACAACTTCCCGAAGACACAGGCGGTCCTTTTAGTACGTTTCAAAACCTAGGGCAGACCAGCGAGTCAAAAGAGAACTGATATGATTCCTAGAGTTCAAGAACCACAGGGACTAAGGCTGCATGGAATCTGTGGCATGCCTGCCCCTGTCATGAGAAAACCTGAACGTTAACTTGAGGCTAGAGGTCCCATGTGTTTGGTTCATTCCCTGAAGATTACCGAGGGATGAGCAACTACCAAGGAATGGCAACCTCCAAGGTTCTATCCTAGAAACTCACGTCATCACAAAGGCAATTGTGTTATGAAGGGAAGATGTGCAAGTACAGTGTTTCTCAGGGAGAATTGAGCCTGCAACTCTCTAAATCTCAAGGAGGTAAATAAAGTTTCCCTTCCAGCCTTATTTTCAAAAGGGACCACAGAGCATTGAACCTGCTGTTTCTTTCTCTATTTTGTACCTGCAAGGTGATTTAGAAGGGAGATACTTGAGTTGTTTCAGCGTACCACATTCTAGAGGTTTAACAAAAGAAGCCTTTCACTGCCCCTGACTCGGCATCTAGCTTTTCCCAACGGTGCCTTACTCACAAATCCTTGAACACACAGGCCGTCCTTTTTGTACGTTTCGGGTCTAGTGCAGACCCCTGAGTCCTAGGAGACTTCGAATGTTTCCTAGAACACAAGAACCACACTGAATAAGGCTACATGGATTCTGCTGCATGCCAACCTGTGGGATTATACAAGAGGAGACTTAGCTTGAGGCTAGTGGTCAAATGGCGTCGCCAATTCACTGAAGATTACCGAAGGATGAGCACCTACCAAAGAATGGCAACCTCCAAGATTTTTCCTAGAAACTCACTTGTCATCACAAAGGCAAATGTGCTATGAAGAGAACATGTGCAACTACAGTGTTTCTCAGGAGAGTTGAGCCCACAACTCTCTAAATCCCAAGGAGGTAAATAAAGTCTCCCTTCATGCCTTATTTTCAAAAGGGACCACAGAGCACTGCCCCTGCTCTTTCTTTCTCTGGTTTGTACCTCCAATGTGCTTTAGAAGGGAGATCCTTGAGTTCATTCAACTTACCACATTCTAGAGGTTTAAGGAAAGAGGCCCTTCACAGCCCATGACTCGTCATCTAGCTGTTCCCAACGGTGCATTGCTCACAACTCCCCGAACTCACAGGCCTTTCTTCTTGTAGGTTTCTCATCCTACTGCAGACCGGCCAGTATTGAGACCTGGAATGATTCCTAGAGTCCAAGAACAACACTGAATAAGGCTACATGGATTCTGCCACACGCCAACGTGTGTTAGGAGACAAGAAGAACGTTTGCTTGAGGCTAGTGGTCAAATAGGGTCGCCAATTCACTGTATATTACTGAAGGATGAGCACATACCAAGGAATGGCAACCTCCAAGTTTTTTTTTCTTGGAAAATCCCTTGTCCTCACAAAGGGAATTGTGCTATGCAGAGAACATGTGCAACTACAATGTTTCTCAGGGAGAACTGAGCCTGCGACTCTTCAAATCCCAAAGAGGTAAATAAACTTTCCCTTCATGCCTTGCTTTCAAAAGGGACCACAGAGCATTGACCCTGCTGTTTCTTCCTCTATTTTGTTCCTCCAAGGTTCGTTAGAAGGGAGATACTTGAGTTGTTTCAACTTACCACATTCTAGAGGTTTAACAGAAAAAGCCTTTCACTGCCCTTTCTTGGCGTAGAGTTGTCATCAACTGAACGTTGCTCACAAGTTCCAGAAGAGACTGGCAGCCCCTCGTGAATATCGTGGATCCTAGTGCACACCCGCCTTTCCTAAGACACCAGAAATGTCTCCTACAGTTCCAGTACTGCTTTGCCAAACGCTGCATTGAACCTGCTGCCTGCCTACCATTGTGACGAGAAAAACAGAACGTTAGGTTGAGGCCAGTCGTCGCATGTGGTTGGCCTATTCACTAACAACTGCTGAAAGAGGAGCACGTAGCAGGAATTGAAAGGAAACCTTTGTTTCATGGAAAATCACTTGCCTGAAAAGGCAATTCTGCAGTGAAGAGACGATGGGCCACTACACTGTTTATCGGGTAACACGGAGGCCGCAAGTGTCGACATTCCAATGTGGAAAATAAACTTCCCATGAAGCCTCAATCTCCAAAGGGAGAGCACAGCTTCTTATGCTGCAGTTTCTGAGTACTTATTGGACGTTCAAGTTACCAACTAAACCCTTTTGTGAGTAAACTTTGCAATACAGGCAGTCGTGAATGTGGTCAAAGTATTACAGGGTCATCGGTGAGTGAGGCCTGGGTGTACAATGTATCTCCGGAATAACTAGCTTTCAAGGGAAACCCTGTAATTTTTCAGGCTGCACTTAAAGTCCACTGGCTGCTGGGCGTAGTTTCCATCACGTGTGAGTTCCCAGAAGGAGGGGTAGGATCATATTATTTTTTGTGTGCTCACGGATAGGCAGAAAAGCAGACACTTTTGGCATGAAGGATTGAACAGAACGCTGATAGCCAGGTGTTTTCAAGCTGTCGCAATCTAGGTGTTTATCCAGGGAAACCCTACACTGCCCATTACTCAGCACCTAGCTCTTCCAAACGGTGCATTGCTCACAACCCCCGGAACACACACGCTTTCCTTCCTGCACGTTTCTCATTCTAGTGCAGACCAGCCAGTACTAAGAGGCCAAGAACGCTTCCTAGAGCTCAAGGACCACACATAATAAGGCTACTTGGATTCAGCTGCATGCCAACCTGTGGCATGATAGAAGAGGAACGTTAGCTTGAGGCTAGTGGACAAATGGGTTCGCCAATTCACTGAAGATTTCCGAAGAATGAGTACCTACCAAAGAATGTCAATCCTCAAGTTTCCTTCCTAGAAACTCACTTGTCATCACAAAGGCAATTGTGCTATGAAGAGAACATGTGCAACTACAGTGTTTCTCAGAAGAATTGAGCACGCAACTCCCTAGATCCCAATGAAGAAAATAAAGATTTCCTTCGAGCCGTATTTTCAAAAGAGACCACAGAGCATTGACCCTGCTGTTTCTTTCTCTGATTGGTACCTCCAAGGTGCTTTAGAAGGGAGACACTTGAGTTGTTTCAACTTACCAGATTCTAGAGGTTTAACAAAAGAAGCCCTACACCTTCCAAGACTCAGCACCGAGCTCTTCCCAATGGTGCACTGCTCACAAATCCCCAAACACACAGGCCATTCTTCTTGTACGTTTCTCATCCTAGTGCAGCCCCACCAGTACTTTGAGACCTGGAATGATTCCTAGAGCTCAAGAACCACACTGAATAAGGCTACATGGATTCAGCTGCATGCCAACCTGTGGCATGATTCAAGAGCAACGTTACCTTGCGGCTAGTGGTCAAACGGGTTCGCCAATTCACTGTAGATCACTGAAGGATGAGCACATACCAAAGAATGGCAACCTCCAAGTTTCTTTCTTGGAAAATCACTTGTCCTCACAAATACCATTGTGCGATGAAGAAAAGGTGGCCTACAACAGAGTTTACCAGGTAACACTGAGGCTGCAACTCTCAACTTTCTAATGAGGAAAATACAATTTTCCAGGAAGCCTCAATTTCCAGGGGGACCAAACAGCATATTCCTCTGGAGTTTCTGGCCCTCTTATTGCACATCCAGTGGACACAATGGAGCATGACATTAGTAACCATTGCCATGCTGGGAGTCGTGATGGTGGTGTAAGGATATCAAGGTGAAGGCTTAGTGAGGCCTAGGTGGCAATTTTTCTCGGGAATAACTATCAGTTAAGGGAAACCCTGTAATTATTGAAACTGGACATGAAGTCTAGTTGCTGCTTGAGGTATACCGACTTCACGGTTTAGTTCCTAGAAGCAATCGTAAGCTAATTGTGTTTTTCAGTGCAGCTCAGGTTTCCTGAGGAATGCAGACACGCTTTGCATGAAGGAAGGCACGGAACGTTGATAACTGTGTTGCTTTCCAGCCATCGCAAGCTAGGGTTGTAACCAACGAAGCCCTTCACTGCCCATCTCTTGGCATCTAGATGTTCCCAACCGTAGATTGCTCACAACTTCCCGAAGACACAGGCGGTCCTTTTAGTACGTTTCAAAACCTAGGGCAGACCAGCGAGTCAAAAGAGAACTGATATGATTCCTAGAGTTCAAGAACCACAGGGACTAAGGCTGCATGGAATCTGTGGCATGCCTGCCCCTGTCATGAGAAAACCTGAACGTTAACTTGAGGCTAGAGGTCCCATGTGTTTGGTTCATTCCCTGAAGATTACCGAGGGATGAGCAACTACCAAGGAATGGCAACCTCCAAGGTTCTATCCTAGAAACTCACGTCATCACAAAGGCAATTGTGTTATGAAGGGAAGATGTGCAAGTACAGTGTTTCTCAGGGAGAATTGAGCCTGCAACTCTCTAAGTCTCAAGGAGGTAAATAAAGTTTCCCTTCCAGCCTTATTTTCAAAAGGGACCACAGAGCATTGAACCTGCTGTTTCTTTCTCTGTTTTGTACCTGCAAGGTGATTTAGAAGGGAGATACTTGAGTTGTTTCAGCGTACCACATTCTAGAGGTTTAACAAAAGAAGCCTTTCACTGCCCCTGACTTGGCATCTAGCTGTTCCCAACGGTGCCTTACTCACAAATCCTTGAACACACAGGCCGTCCTTTTTGTACGTTTCGGGTCTGGTGCAGACCCCTGAGTCCTAGGAGACTTCGAATGTTTCCTAGTGCCCAAGAACCACACTGAATAAGGCTACATGGATTCTGCTGCATGCCAACCTGTGGGATGATACAAGAGGAGCCTTAGCTTGAGGCTAGTGATCAAATGGCGTCGCCAATTCACTGAAGATTACCGAAGGATGAGCACCTACCAAAGAATGGCAACCTCCAAGACTTTTCCTAGAAACTCACTTGTCATAACAAAGGCAAATGTGCTATGAAGAGAACATGTGCAACTACAGTGTTTCTCAGGAGAGTTGAGCCCACAACTCTCTAAATCCCAAGGAGGTAAATAAAGTCTCCCTTCATGCCTTATTTTCAAAAGGGACCACAGAGCACTGCCCCTGCTCTTTCTTTCTCTGGTTTGTACCTCCAATGTGCTTTAGAAGGGAGATCCTTGAGTTCATTCAACTAACCACATTCTAGAGGTTTAAGGAAAGAGGCCCTTCACAGCCCATGACTCGTCATCTAGCTGTTCCCAACGGTGCATTGCTCACAACTCCCCGAACTCACAGGCCTTTCTTCTTGTAGGTTTCTCTTCCTACTGCAGACCGGCCAGTATTGAGACCTGGAATGATTCCTAGAGTCCAAGAACAACACTGAATATGGCTACATGGATTCTGCTGCACGCCAACGTGTGTTAGGAGACAAGAGGAACGTTTGCTTGAGGCTAGTGGTCAAATAGGGTCGCCAATTCACTGTATATTACTGAAGGATGAGCACATACCAAGGAATGGCAACCTCCAAGTTTTTTTTTCTTGGAAAATCCCTTGTCCTCACAAAGGGAATTGTGCTATGCAGAGAACATGTGCAACTACAATGTTTCTCAGGGAGAATTGAGCCTTCGACTCTTCAAATCCCAAAGAGGTAAATAAACTTTCCCTTCATGCCTTGCTTTCAAAAGGGACCACAGAGCATTGACCCTGCTGTTTCTTCCTCTATTTTGTTCGTCCAAGGTTCGTTAGAAGGGAGATACTTGAGTTGTTTCAACTTACCACATTCTAGAGGTTTAACAGAAAAAGCCTTTCACTGCCCTTTCTTGGCATATACTTGTCATCAACTGAGCGTTGCTCACAAGTTCCAGAAGAGCCTGGCAGCCCCTCGTGAATATCGTGGATCCTAGTGCACACCCGCCTTTCCTAAGACACCAGAAATGTCTCCTACAGTTCCAGTACTGCTTTGCCAAACGCTGCATTGAACCTGCTGCCTGCCTACCATTGTGACGAGAAAAACAGAACGTTAGGTTGAGGCCATTCGTCGCATGTGGTTGGCCTATTCACTAACAACTGCTGAAGGAGGAGCACGTAGCAGGAATTGAAAGGAAACCTTTGTTTCATGGAAAATCACTTGCCTGAAAAGGCAATTCTGCAGTGAAGAGACGATGGGCCACTACACTGTTTATCGGGTAACACGGAGGCCGCAAGTGTCGACATTCCAATGTGGAAAATAAACTTCCCATGAAGCCTCAATCTCCAAAGGGAGAGCACAGCTTCTTATGCTGCAGTTTCTGAGTACTTATTGGACGTTCAAGTTACCAACTAAACCCTTTTGTGAGTAAACTTTGCAATACAGGCAGTCGTGAATGTGGTCAAAGTATTACAGGGTCATCGGTGAGTGAGGCCTGGGTGTACAATGTATCTCCGGAATAACTAGCTTACAAGGGAAACCCTGTAATTTTTCAGGCTGCACTTAAAGTCCACTGGCTGCTGGGCGTAGATTCCATCACGTGTGAGTTCCCAGAAGGAGGGGTAGGATCATATTATTTTTTGTGTGCTCACGGATAGGCAGAAAAGCAGACACTTTTGGCATGAAGGATTGAACAGAACGCTGATAGCCAGGTGTTTTCAAGCTGTCGCAATCTAGGTGTTTATCCAGGGAAACCCTACACTGCCCATTACTCAGCACCTAGCTCTTCCAAACGGCGCATTGCTCACAACCCCCGGAACACACACGCTTTCCTTCCTGCACGTTTCTCATTCTAGTGCAGACCAGCCAGTACTAAGAGGCCAGGAACGCTTCCTAGAGCTCAAGGACCACACATAATAAGGCTACTTGGATTCAGCTGCATGCCAACCTGTGGCATGATAGAAGAGGAACGTTAGCTTGAGGCTAGTGGACAAATGGGTTCGCCAATTCACTGAAGATTTCCGAAGAATGAGTACCTACCAAAGAATGTCAATCCTCAAGTTTCCTTCCTAGAAACTCACTTGTCATCACAAAGGCAATTGTGCTATGAAGAGAACATGTGCAACTACAGTGTTTCTCAGAAGAATTGAGCACGCAACTCCCTAGATCCCAATGAAGAAAATAAAGATTTCCTTCGAGCCGTATTTTCAAAAGAGACCACAGAGCATTGACCCTGCTGTTTCTTTCTCTGATTGGTACCTCCAAGGTGCTTTAGAAGGGAGACACTTGAGTTGTTTCAACTTACCAGATTCTAGAGGTTTAACAAAAGAAGCCCTACACCTTCCAAGACTCAGCACCGAGCTCTTCCCAATGGTGCACTGCTCACAAATCCCCAAACACACAGGCCATTCTTCTTGTACGTTTCTCATCCTAGTGCAGCCCCACCAGTACTTTGAGACCTGGAATGATTCCTAGAGCTCAAGAACCACACTGAATAAGGCTACATGGATTCAGCTGCATGCCAACCTGTGGCATGATTCAAGAGCAACGTTACCTTGCGGCTAGTGGTCAAACGGGTTCGCCAATTCACTGTAGATCACTGAAGGATGAGCACATACCAAAGAATGGCAACCTCCAAGTTTCTTTCTTGGAAAATCACTTGTCCTCACAAATACCATTGTGCGATGAAGAAAAGGTGGGCTACAACAGAGTTTACCAGGTAACACTGAGGCTGCAACTCTCAACTTTCTAATGAGGAAAATACAATTTTCCAGGAAGCCTCAATTTCCAGGGGGACCAAACAGCATATTCCTCTGGAGTTTCTGGCCCTCTTATTGCACATCCAGTGGACACAATGGAGCATGACATTAGTAACCATTGCCATGCTGGGAGTCGTGATGGTGGTGTAAGGATATCAAGGTGAAGGCTTAGTGAGGCCTAGGTGGCAATTTTTCTCGGGAATAACTATCAGTTAAGGGAAACCCTGTAATTATTGAAACTGGACATGAAGTCTAGTTGCTGCTTGAGGTATACCGACTTCACGGTTTAGTTCCTAGAAGCAATCGTAAGCTAATTGTGTTTTTCAGTGCAGCTCAGGTTTCCTGAGGAATGCAGACACGCTTTGCATGAAGGAAGGCACGGAACGTTGATAACTGTGTTGCTTTCCAGCCATCGCAAGCTAGGGTTGTAACCAACGAAGCCCTTCACTGCCCATCTCTTGGCATCTAGATGTTCCCAACCGTAGATTGCTCACAACTTCGCGAAGACACAGGCGGTCCTTTTAGTACGTTTCAAAACCTAGGGCAGACCAGCGAGTCAAAAGAGAACTGATATGATTCCTAGAGTTCAAGAACCACAGGGACTAAGGCTGCATGGAATCTGTGGCATGCCTGCCCCTGTCATGAGAAAACCTGAACGTTAACTTGAGGCTAGAGGTCCCATGTGTTTGGTTCATTCCCTGAAGATTACCGAGGGATGAGCAACTACCAAGGAATGGCAACCTCCAAGGTTCTATCCTAGAAACTCACGTCATCACAAAGGCAATTGTGTTATGAAGGGAAGATGTGCAAGTACAGTGTTTCTCAGGGAGAATTGAGCCTGCAACTCTCTAAATCTCAAGGAGGTAAATAAAGTTTCCCTTCCAGCCTTATTTTCAAAAGGGACCACAGAGCATTGAACCTGCTGTTTCTTTCTCTGTTTTGTACCTGCAAGGTGATTTAGAAGGGAGATACTTGAGTTGTTTCAGCGTACCACATTCTAGAGGTTTAACAAAAGAAGCCTTTCACTGCCCCTGACTTGGCATCTAGCTGTTCCCAACGGTGCCTTACTCACAAATCCTTGAACACACAGGCCGTCCTTTTTGTACGTTTCGGGTCTGGTGCAGACCCCTGAGTCCTAGGAGACTTCGAATGTTTCCTAGTGCCCAAGAACCACACTGAATAAGGCTACATGGATTCTGCTGCATGCCAACCTGTGGGATGATACAAGAGGAGCTTTAGCTTGAGGCTAGTGATCAAATGGCGTCGCCAATTCACTGAAGATTACCGAAGGATGAGCACCTACCAAAGAATGGCAACCTCCAAGACTTTTCCTAGAAACTCACTTGTCATCACAAAGGCAAATGTGCTATGAAGAGAACATGTGCAACTACAGTGTTTCTCAGGAGAGTTGAGCCCACAACTCTCTAAATCCCAAGGAGGTAAATAAAGTCTCCCTTCATGCCTTATTTTCAAAAGGGACCACAGAGCACTGCCCCTGCTCTTTCTTTCTCTGGTTTGTACCTCCAATGTGCTTTAGAAGGGAGATCCTTGAGTTCATTCAACTAACCACATTCTAGAGGTTTAAGGAAAGAGGCCCTTCACAGCCCATGACTCGTCATCTAGCTGTTCCCAACGGTGCATTGCTCACAACTCCCCGAACTCACAGGCCTTTCTTCTTGTAGGTTTCTCTTCCTACTGCAGACCGGCCAGTATTGAGACCTGGAATGATTCCTAGAGTCCAAGAACAACACTGAATATGGCTACATGGATTCTGCTGCACGCCAACGTGTGTTAGGAGACAAGAGGAACGTTTGCTTGAGGCTAGTGGTCAAATAGGGTCGCCAATTCACTGTATATTACTGAAGGATGAGCACATACCAAGGAATGGCAACCTCCAAGTTTTTTTTTCTTGGAAAATCCCTTGTCCTCACAAAGGGAATTGTGCTATGCAGAGAACATGTGCAACTACAATGTTTCTCAGGGAGAATTGAGCCTTCGACTCTTCAAATCCCAAAGAGGTAAATAAACTTTCCCTTCAAGCCTTGCTTTCAAAAGGGACCACAGAGCATTGACCCTGCTGTTTCTTCCTCTATTTTGTCCCTCCAAGGTTCGTTAGAAGGGAGATACTTGAGTTGTTTCAACTTACCACATTCTAGAGGTTTAACAGAAAAAGCCTTTCACTGCCCTTTCTTGGCATATACTTGTCATCAACTGAGCGTTGCTCACAAGTTCCAGAAGAGCCTGGCAGCCCCTCGTGAATATCGTGGATCCTAGTGCACACCCGCCTTTCCTAAGACACCAGAAATGTCTCCTACAGTTCCAGTACTGCTTTGCCAAACGCTGCATTGAACCTGCTGCCTGCCTACCATTGTGACGAGAAAAACAGAACGTTAGGTTGAGGCCATTCGTCGCATGTGGTTGGCCTATTCACTAACAACTGCTGAAGGAGGAGCACGTAGCAGGAATTGAAAGGAAACCTTTGTTTCATGGAAAATCACTTGCCTGAAAAGGCAATTCTGCAGTGAAGAGACGATGGGCCACTACACTGTTTATCGGGTAACACGGAGGCCGCAAGTGTCGACATTCCAATGTGGAAAATAAACTTCCCATGAAGCCTCAATCTCCAAAGGGAGAGCACAGCTTCTTATGCTGCAGTTTCTGAGTACTTATTGGACGTTCAAGTTACCAACTAAACCCTTTTGTGAGTAAACTTTGCAATACAGGCAGTCGTGAATGTGGTCAAAGTATTACAGGGTCATCGGTGAGTGAGGCCTGGGTGTACAATGTATCTCCGGAATAACTAGCTTACAAGGGAAACCCTGTAATTTTTCAGGCTGCACTTAAAGTCCACTGGCTGCTGGGCGTAGATTCCATCACGTGTGAGTTCCCAGAAGGAGGGGTAGGATCATATTATTTTTTGTGTGCTCACGGATAGGCAGAAAAGCAGACACTTTTGGCATGAAGGATTGAACAGAACGCTGATAGCCAGGTGTTTTCAAGCTGTCGCAATCTAGGTGTTTATCCAGGGAAACCCTACACTGCCCATTACTCAGCACCTAGCTCTTCCAAACGGCGCATTGCTCACAACCCCCGGAACACACACGCTTTCCTTCCTGCACGTTTCTCATTCTAGTGCAGACCAGCCAGTACTAAGAGGCCAGGAACGCTTCCTAGAGCTCAAGGACCACACATAATAAGGCTACTTGGATTCAGCTGCATGCCAACCTGTGGCATGATAGAAGAGGAACGTTAGCTTGAGGCTAGTGGACAAATGGGTTCGCCAATTCACTGAAGATTTCCGAAGAATGAGTACCTACCAAAGAATGGCAATCCTCAAGTTTCCTTCCTAGAAACTCACTTGTCATCACAAAGGCAATTGTGCTATGAAGAGAACATGTGCAACTACAGTGTTTCTCAGAAGAATTGAGCACGCAACTCCCTAGATCCCAATGAAGAAAATAAAGATTTCCTTCGAGCCGTATTTTCAAAAGAGACCACAGAGCATTGACCCTGCTGTTTCTTTCTCTGATTGGTACCTCCAAGGTGCTTTAGAAGGGAGACACTTGAGTTGTTTCAACTTACCAGATTCTAGAGGTTTAACAAAAGAAGCCCTACACCTTCCAAGACTCAGCATCGAGCTCTTCCCAATGGTGCACTGCTCACAAATCCCCAAACACACAGGCCATTCTTCTTGTACGTTTCTCATCCTAGTGCAGCCCCACCAGTACTTTGAGACCTGGAATGATTCCTAGAGCTCAAGAACCACACTGAATAAGGCTACATGGATTCAGCTGCATGCCAACCTGTGGCATGATTCAAGAGCAACGTTACCTTTTGGCTAGTGGTCAAACGGGTTCGCCAATTCACTGTAGATCACTGAAGGATGAGCACATACCAAAGAATGGCAACCTCCAAGTTTCTTTCTTGGAAAATCACTTGTCCTCACAAATACCATTGTGCGATGAAGAAAAGGTGGGCTACAACAGAGTTTACCAGGTAACACTGAGGCTGCAACTCTCAACTTTCTAATGAGGAAAATACAATTTTCCAGGAAGCCTCAATTTCCAGGGGGACCAAACAGCATATTCCTCTGGAGTTTCTGGCTCTCTTATTGCACATCCAGTGGACACAATGGAGCATGACCTTAGTAACCATTGCCATGCTGGGAGTCGTGATGGTGGTGTAAGGATATCAAGGTGAAGGCTTAGTGAGGCCTAGGTGGCAATTTTTCTCGGGAATAACTATCAGTTAAGGGAAACCCTGTAATTATTGAAACTGGACATGAAGTCTAGTTGCTGCTTGAGGTATACCGACTTCACGGTTTAGTTCCTAGAAGCAATCGTAGGCTAATTGTGTTTTTCAGTGCAGCTCAGGTTTCCTGAGGAATGCAGACACGCTTTGCATGAAGGAAGGCACGGAACTTTGATAACTGTGTTGCTTTCCAGCCATCGCAAGCTAGGGGTGTAACCAACGAAGCCCTTCACTGCCCATCACTTGGCATCTAGATGTTCCCAACCGTAGATTGCTCACAACTTCGCGAAGACACAGGCGGTCCTTTTAGTACGTTTCAAAACCTAGGGCAGACCAGCGAGTCAAAAGAGAACTGATATGATTCCTAGAGTTCAAGAACCACAGGGACTAAGGCTGCATGGAATCTGTGGCATGCCTGCCCCTGTCATGAGAAAACCTGAACGTTAACTTGAGGCTAGAGGTCCCATGTGTTTGGTTCATTCCCTGAAGATTACCGAGGGATGAGCAACTACCAAGGAATGGCAACCTCCAAGGTTCTATCCTAGAAACTCACGTCATCACAAAGGCAATTGTGTTATGAAGGGAAGATGTGCAAGTACAGTGTTTCTCAGGGAGAATTGAGCCTGCAACTCTCTAAATCTCAAGGAGGTAAATAAAGTTTCCCTTCCAGCCTTATTTTCAAAAGGGACCACAGAGCATTGAACCTGCTGTTTCTTTCTCTATTTTGTACCTGCAAGGTGATTTAGAAGGGAGATACTTGAGTTGTTTCAGCGTACCACATTCTAGAGGTTTAACAAAAGAAGCCTTTCACTGCCCCTGACTCGGCATCTAGCTTTTCCCAACGGTGCCTTACTCACAAATCCTTGAACACACAGGCCGTCCTTTTTGTACGTTTCGGGTCTAGTGCAGACCCCTGAGTCCTAGGAGACTTCGAATGTTTCCTAGAACCCAAGAACCACACTGAATAAGGCTACATGGATTCTGCTGCATGCCAACCTGTGGGATTATACAAGAGGAGACTTAGCTTGAGGCTAGTGGTCAAATGGCGTCGCCAATTCACTGAAGATTACCGAAGGATGAGCACCTACCAAAGAATGGCAACCTCCAAGATTTTTCCTAGAAACTCACTTGTCATCACAAAGGCAAATGTGCTATGAAGAGAACATGTGCAACTACAGTGTTTCTCAGGAGAGTTGAGCCCACAACTCTCTAAATCCCAAGGAGGTAAATAAAGTCTCCCTTCATGCCTTATTTTCAAAAGGGACCACAGAGCACTGCCCCTGCTCTTTCTTTCTCTGGTTTGTACCTCCAATGTGCTTTAGAAGGGAGATCCTTGAGTTCATTCAACTTACCACATTCTAGAGGTTTAAGGAAAGAGGCCCTTCACAGCCCATGACTCGTCATCTAGCTGTTCCCAACGGTGCATTGCTCACAACTCCCCGAACTCACAGGCCTTTCTTCTTGTAGGTTTCTCATCCTACTGCAGACCGGCCAGTATTGAGACCTGGAATGATTCCTAGAGTCCAAGAACAACACTGAATAAGGCTACATGGATTCTGCCACACGCCAACGTGTGTTAGGAGACAAGAAGAACGTTTGCTTGAGGCTAGTGGTCAAATAGGGTCGCCAATTCACTGTATATTACTGAAGGATGAGCACATACCAAGGAATGGCAACCTCCAAGTTTTTTTTTCTTGGAAAATCCCTTGTCCTCACAAAGGGAATTGTGCTATGCAGAGAACATGTGCAACTACAATGTTTCTCAGGGAGAACTGAGCCTGCGACTCTTCAAATCCCAAAGAGGTAAATAAACTTTCCCTTCATGCCTTGCTTTCAAAAGGGACCACAGAGCATTGACCCTGCTGTTTCTTCCTCTATTTTGTTCCTCCAAGGTTCGTTAGAAGGGAGATACTTGAGTTGTTTCAACTTACCACATTCTAGAGGTTTAACAGAAAAAGCCTTTCACTGCCCTTTCTTGGCGTAGAGTTGTCATCAACTGAACGTTGCTCACAAGTTCCAGAAGAGACTGGCAGCCCCTCGTGAATATCGTGGATCCTAGTGCACACCCGCCTTTCCTAAGACACCAGAAATGTCTCCTACAGTTCCAGTACTGCTTTGCCAAACGCTGCATTGAACCTGCTGCCTGCCTACCATTGTGACGAGAAAAACAGAACGTTAGGTTGAGGCCAGTCGTCGCATGTGGTTGGCCTATTCACTAACAACTGCTGAAAGAGGAGCACGTAGCAGGAATTGAAAGGAAACCTTTGTTTCATGGAAAATCACTTGCCTGAAAAGGCAATTCTGCAGTGAAGAGACGATGGGCCACTACACTGTTTATCGGGTAACACGGAGGCCGCAAGTGTCGACATTCCAATGTGGAAAATAAACTTCCCATGAAGCCTCAATCTCCAAAGGGAGAGCACAGCTTCTTATGCTGCAGTTTCTGAGTACTTATTGGACGTTCAAGTTACCAACTAAACCCTTTTGTGAGTAAACTTTGCAATACAGGCAGTCGTGAATGTGGTCAAAGTATTACAGGGTCATCGGTGAGTGAGGCCTGGGTGTACAATGTATCTCCGGAATAACTAGCTTTCAAGGGAAACCCTGTAATTTTTCAGGCTGCACTTAAAGTCCACTGGCTGCTGGGCGTAGTTTCCATCACGTGTGAGTTCCCAGAAGGAGGGGTAGGATCATATTATTTTTTGTGTGCTCACGGATAGGCAGAAAAGCAGACACTTTTGGCATGAAGGATTGAACAGAACGCTGATAGCCAGGTGTTTTCAAGCTGTCGCAATCTAGGTGTTTATCCAGGGAAACCCTACACTGCCCATTACTCAGCACCTAGCTCTTCCAAACGGTGCATTGCTCACAACCCCCGGAACACACACGCTTTCCTTCCTGCACGTTTCTCATTCTAGTGCAGACCAGCCAGTACTAAGAGGCCAAGAACGCTTCCTAGAGCTCAAGGACCACACATAATAAGGCTACTTGGATTCAGCTGCATGCCAACCTGTGGCATGATAGAAGAGGAACGTTAGCTTGAGGCTAGTGGACAAATGGGTTCGCCAATTCACTGAAGATTTCCGAAGAATGAGTACCTACCAAAGAATGTCAATCCTCAAGTTTCCTTCCTAGAAACTCACTTGTCATCACAAAGGCAATTGTG
Source organism: Balaenoptera physalus (assembly GCF_965194825.1). Taxonomy (NCBI): domain Eukaryota; kingdom Metazoa; phylum Chordata; class Mammalia; order Artiodactyla; family Balaenopteridae; genus Balaenoptera; species Balaenoptera physalus. Next base: position 205,097 of record NW_028125631.1, read on the forward strand.
CTATGAAGAGAACATGTGCAACTACAGTGTTTCTCAGAAGAATTGAGCACGCAACTCCCTAGATCCCAATGAAGAAAATAAAGATTTCCTTCGAGCCGTATTTTCAAAAGAGACCACAGAGCATTGACCCTGCTGTTTCTTTCTCTGATTGGTACCTCCAAGGTGCTTTAGAAGGGAGACACTTGAGTTGTTTCAACTTACCAGATTCTAGAGGTTTAACAAAAGAAGCCCTACACCTTCCAAGACTCAGCACCGAGCTCTTCCCAATGGTGCACTGCTCACAAATCCCCAAACACACAGGCCATTCTTCTTGTACGTTTCTCATCCTAGTGCAGCCCCACCAGTACTTTGAGACCTGGAATGATTCCTAGAGCTCAAGAACCACACTGAATAAGGCTACATGGATTCAGCTGCATGCCAACCTGTGGCATGATTCAAGAGCAACGTTACCTTTTGGCTAGTGGTCAAACGGGTTCGCCAATTCACTGTAGATCACTGAAGGATGAGCACATACCAAAGAATGGCAACCTCCAAGTTTCTTTCTTGGAAAATCACTTGTCCTCACAAATACCATTGTGCGATGAAGAAAAGGTGGGCTACAACAGAGTTTACCAGGTAACACTGAGGCTGCAACTCTCAACTTTCTAATGAGGAAAATACAATTTTCCAGGAAGCCTCAATTTCCAGGGGGACCAAACAGCATATTCCTCTGGAGTTTCTGGCTCTCTTATTGCACATCCAGTGGACACAATGGAGCATGACCTTAGTAACCATTGCCATGCTGGGAGTCGTGATGGTGGTGTAAGGATATCAAGGTGAAGGCTTAGTGAGGCCTAGGTGGCAATTTTTCTCGGGAATAACTATCAGTTAAGGGAAACCCTGTAATTATTGAAACTGGACATGAAGTCTAGTTGCTGCTTGAGGTATACCGACTTCACGGTTTAGTTCCTAGAAGCAATCGTAGGCTAATTGTGTTTTTCAGTGCAGCTCAGGTTTCCTGAGGAATGCAGACACGCTTTGCATGAAGGAAGGCACGGAACGTTGATAACTGTGTTGCTTTCCAGCCATCGCAAGCTAGGGGTGTAACCAACGAAGCCCTTCACTGCCCATCACTTGGCATCTAGATGTTCCCAACCGTAGATTGCTCACAACTTCCCGAAGACACAGGCGGTCCTTTTAGTACGTTTCAAAACCTAGGGCAGACCAGCGAGTCAAAAGAGAACTGATATGATTCCTAGAGTTCAAGAACCACAGGGACTAAGGCTGCATGGAATCTGTTGCATGCCTGCCCCTGTCATGAGAAAACCTGAACGTTAACTTGAGGCTAGAGGTCCCATGTGTTTGGTTCATTCCCTGAAGATTACCGAGGGATGAGCAACTACCAAGGAATGGCAACCTCCAAGGTTCTATCCTAGAAACTCACGTCATCACAAAGGCAATTGTGTTATGAAGGGAAGATGTGCAAGTACAGTGTTTCTCAGGGAGAATTGAGCCTGCAACTCTCTAAATCTCAAGGAGGTAAATAAAGTTTCCCTTCCAGCCTTATTTTCAAAAGGGACCACAGAGCATTGAACCTGCTGTTTCTTTCTCTATTTTGTACCTGCAAGGTGATTTAGAAGGGAGATACTTGAGTTGTTTCAGCGTACCACATTCTAGAGGTTTAACAAAAGAAGCCTTTCACTGCCCCTGACTCGGCATCTAGCTTTTCCCAACGGTGCCTTACTCACAAATCCTTGAACACACAGGCCGTCCTTTTTGTACGTTTCGGGTCTAGTGCAGACCCCTGAGTCCTAGGAGACTTCGAATGTTTCCTAGAACACAAGAACCACACTGAATAAGGCTACATGGATTCTGCTGCATGCCAACCTGTGGGATTATACAAGAGGAGACTTAGCTTGAGGCTAGTGGTCAAATGGCGTCGCCAATTCACTGAAGATTACCGAAGGATGAGCACCTACCAAAGAATGGCAACCTCCAAGATTTTTCCTAGAAACTCACTTGTCATCACAAAGGCAAATGTGCTATGAAGAGAACATGTGCAACTACAGTGTTTCTCAGGAGAGTTGAGCCCACAACTCTCTAAATCCCAAGGAGGTAAATAAAGTCTCCCTTCATGCCTTATTTTCAAAAGGGACCACAGAGTACTGCCCCTGCTCTTTCTTTCTCTGGTTTGTACCTCCAATGTGCTTTAGAAGGGAGATCCTTGAGTTCATTCAACTTACCACATTCTAGAGGTTTAAGGAAAGAGGCCCTTCACAGCCCATGACTCGTCATCTAGCTGTTCCCAACGGTGCATTGCTCACAACTCCCCGAACTCACAGGCCTTTCTTCTTGTAGGTTTCTCATCCTACTGCAGACCGGCCAGTATTGAGACCTGGAATGATTCCTAGAGTCCAAGAACAACACTGAATAAGGCTACATGGATTCTGCCACACGCCAACGTGTGTTAGGAGACAAGAAGAACGTTTGCTTGAGGCTAGTGGTCAAATAGGGTCGCCAATTCACTGTATATTACTGAAGGATGAGCACATACCAAGGAATGGCAACCTCCAAGTTTTTTTTTCTTGGAAAATCCCTTGTCCTCACAAAGGGAATTGTGCTATGCAGAGAACATGTGCAACTACAATGTTTCTCAGGGAGAACTGAGCCTGCGACTCTTCAAATCCCAAAGAGGTAAATAAACTTTCCCTTCATGCCTTGCTTTCAAAAGGGACCACAGAGCATTGACCCTGCTGTTTCTTCCTCTATTTTGTTCCTCCAAGGTTCGTTAGAAGGGAGATACTTGAGTTGTTTCAACTTACCACATTCTAGAGGTTTAACAGAAAAAGCCTTTCACTGCCCTTTCTTGGCGTAGAGTTGTCATCAACTGAACGTTGCTCACAAGTTCCAGAAGAGACTGGCAGCCCCTCGTGAATATCGTGGATCCTAGTGCACACCCGCCTTTCCTAAGACACCAGAAATGTCTCCTACAGTTCCAGTACTGCTTTGCCAAACGCTGCATTGAACCTGCTGCCTGCCTACCATTGTGACGAGAAAAACAGAACGTTAGGTTGAGGCCAGTCGTCGCATGTGGTTGGCCTATTCACTAACAACTGCTGAAAGAGGAGCACGTAGCAGGAATTGAAAGGAAACCTTTGTTTCATGGAAAATCACTTGCCTGAAAAGGCAATTCTGCAGTGAAGAGACGATGGGCCACTACACTGTTTATCGGGTAACACGGAGGCCGCAAGTGTCGACATTCCAATGTGGAAAATAAACTTCCCATGAAGCCTCAATCTCCAAAGGGAGAGCACAGCTTCTTATGCTGCAGTTTCTGAGTACTTATTGGACGTTCAAGTTACCAACTAAACCCTTTTGTGAGTAAACTTTGCAATACAGGCAGTCGTGAATGTGGTCAAAGTATTACAGGGTCATCGGTGAGTGAGGCCTGGGTGTACAATGTATCTCCGGAATAACTAGCTTTCAAGGGAAACCCTGTAATTTTTCAGGCTGCACTTAAAGTCCACTGGCTGCTGGGCGTAGTTTCCATCACGTGTGAGTTCCCAGAAGGAGGGGTAGGATCATATTATTTTTTGTGTGCTCACGGATAGGCAGAAAAGCAGACACTTTTGGCATGAAGGATTGAACAGAACGCTGATAGCCAGGTGTTTTCAAGCTGTCGCAATCTAGGTGTTTATCCAGGGAAACCCTACACTGCCCATTACTCAGCACCTAGCTCTTCCAAACGGTGCATTGCTCACAACCCCCGGAACACACACGCTTTCCTTCCTGCACGTTTCTCATTCTAGTGCAGACCAGCCAGTACTAAGAGGCCAAGAACGCTTCCTAGAGCTCAAGGACCACACATAATAAGGCTACTTGGATTCAGCTGCATGCCAACCTGTGGCATGATAGAAGAGGAACGTTAGCTTGAGGCTAGTGGACAAATGGGTTCGCCAATTCACTGAAGATTTCCGAAGAATGAGTACCTACCAAAGAATGTCAATCCTCAAGTTTCCTTCCTAGAAACTCACTTGTCATCACAAAGGCAATTGTGCTATGAAGAGAACATGTGCAACTACAGTGTTTCTCAGAAGAATTGAGCACGCAACTCCCTAGATCCCAATGAAGAAAATAAAGATTTCCTTCGAGCCGTATTTTCAAAAGAGACCACAGAGCATTGACCCTGCTGTTTCTTTCTCTGATTGGTACCTCCAAGGTGCTTTAGAAGGGAGACACTTGAGTTGTTTCAACTTACCAGATTCTAGAGGTTTAACAAAAGAAGCCCTACACCTTCCAAGACTCAGCACCGAGCTCTTCCCAATGGTGCACTGCTCACAAATCCCCAAACACACAGGCCATTCTTCTTGTACGTTTCTCATCCTAGTGCAGCCCCACCAGTACTTTGAGACCTGGAATGATTCCTAGAGCTCAAGAACCACACTGAATAAGGCTACATGGATTCAGCTGCATGCCAACCTGTGGCATGATTCAAGAGCAACGTTACCTTGCGGCTAGTGGTCAAACGGGTTCGCCAATTCACTGTAGATCACTGAAGGATGAGCACATACCAAAGAATGGCAACCTCCAAGTTTCTTTCTTGGAAAATCACTTGTCCTCACAAATACCATTGTGCGATGAAGAAAAGGTGGCCTACAACAGAGTTTACCAGGTAACACTGAGGCTGCAACTCTCAACTTTCTAATGAGGAAAATACAATTTTCCAGGAAGCCTCAATTTCCAGGGGGACCAAACAGCATATTCCTCTGGAGTTTCTGGCCCTCTTATTGCACATCCAGTGGACACAATGGAGCATGACATTAGTAACCATTGCCATGCTGGGAGTCGTGATGGTGGTGTAAGGATATCAAGGTGAAGGCTTAGTGAGGCCTAGGTGGCAATTTTTCTCGGGAATAACTATCAGTTAAGGGAAACCCTGTAATTATTGAAACTGGACATGAAGTCTAGTTGCTGCTTGAGGTATACCGACTTCACGGTTTAGTTCCTAGAAGCAATCGTAAGCTAATTGTGTTTTTCAGTGCAGCTCAGGTTTCCTGAGGAATGCAGACACGCTTTGCATGAAGGAAGGCACGGAACGTTGATAACTGTGTTGCTTTCCAGCCATCGCAAGCTAGGGTTGTAACCAACGAAGCCCTTCACTGCCCATCTCTTGGCATCTAGATGTTCCCAACCGTAGATTGCTCACAACTTCCCGAAGACACAGGCGGTCCTTTTAGTACGTTTCAAAACCTAGGGCAGACCAGCGAGTCAAAAGAGAACTGATATGATTCCTAGAGTTCAAGAACCACAGGGACTAAGGCTGCATGGAATCTGTGGCATGCCTGCCCCTGTCATGAGAAAACCTGAACGTTAACTTGAGGCTAGAGGTCCCATGTGTTTGGTTCATTCCCTGAAGATTACCGAGGGATGAGCAACTACCAAGGAATGGCAACCTCCAAGGTTCTATCCTAGAAACTCACGTCATCACAAAGGCAATTGTGTTATGAAGGGAAGATGTGCAAGTACAGTGTTTCTCAGGGAGAATTGAGCCTGCAACTCTCTAAGTCTCAAGGAGGTAAATAAAGTTTCCCTTCCAGCCTTATTTTCAAAAGGGACCACAGAGCATTGAACCTGCTGTTTCTTTCTCTGTTTTGTACCTGCAAGGTGATTTAGAAGGGAGATACTTGAGTTGTTTCAGCGTACCACATTCTAGAGGTTTAACAAAAGAAGCCTTTCACTGCCCCTGACTTGGCATCTAGCTGTTCCCAACGGTGCCTTACTCACAAATCCTTGAACACACAGGCCGTCCTTTTTGTACGTTTCGGGTCTGGTGCAGACCCCTGAGTCCTAGGAGACTTCGAATGTTTCCTAGTGCCCAAGAACCACACTGAATAAGGCTACATGGATTCTGCTGCATGCCAACCTGTGGGATGATACAAGAGGAGCCTTAGCTTGAGGCTAGTGATCAAATGGCGTCGCCAATTCACTGAAGATTACCGAAGGATGAGCACCTACCAAAGAATGGCAACCTCCAAGACTTTTCCTAGAAACTCACTTGTCATCACAAAGGCAAATGTGCTATGAAGAGAACATGTGCAACTACAGTGTTTCTCAGGAGAGTTGAGCCCACAACTCTCTAAATCCCAAGGAGGTAAATAAAGTCTCCCTTCATGCCTTATTTTCAAAAGGGACCACAGAGCACTGCCCCTGCTCTTTCTTTCTCTGGTTTGTACCTCCAATGTGCTTTAGAAGGGAGATCCTTGAGTTCATTCAACTAACCACATTCTAGAGGTTTAAGGAAAGAGGCCCTTCACAGCCCATGACTCGTCATCTAGCTGTTCCCAACGGTGCATTGCTCACAACTCCCCGAACTCACAGGCCTTTCTTCTTGTAGGTTTCTCTTCCTACTGCAGACCGGCCAGTATTGAGACCTGGAATGATTCCTAGAGTCCAAGAACAACACTGAATATGGCTACATGGATTCTGCTGCACGCCAACGTGTGTTAGGAGACAAGAGGAACGTTTGCTTGAGGCTAGTGGTCAAATAGGGTCGCCAATTCACTGTATATTACTGAAGGATGAGCACATACCAAGGAATGGCAACCTCCAAGTTTTTTTTTCTTGGAAAATCCCTTGTCCTCACAAAGGGAATTGTGCTATGCAGAGAACATGTGCAACTACAATGTTTCTCAGGGAGAATTGAGCCTTCGACTCTTCAAATCCCAAAGAGGTAAATAAACTTTCCCTTCATGCCTTGCTTTCAAAAGGGACCACAGAGCATTGACCCTGCTGTTTCTTCCTCTATTTTGTTCGTCCAAGGTTCGTTAGAAGGGAGATACTTGAGTTGTTTCAACTTACCACATTCTAGAGGTTTAACAGAAAAAGCCTTTCACTGCCCTTTCTTGGCATATACTTGTCATCAACTGAGCGTTGCTCACAAGTTCCAGAAGAGCCTGGCAGCCCCTCGTGAATATCGTGGATCCTAGTGCACACCCGCCTTTCCTAAGACACCAGAAATGTCTCCTACAGTTCCAGTACTGCTTTGCCAAACGCTGCATTGAACCTGCTGCCTGCCTACCATTGTGACGAGAAAAACAGAACGTTAGGTTGAGGCCATTCGTCGCATGTGGTTGGCCTATTCACTAACAACTGCTGAAGGAGGAGCACGTAGCAGGAATTGAAAGGAAACCTTTGTTTCATGGAAAATCACTTGCCTGAAAAGGCAATTCTGCAGTGAAGAGACGATGGGCCACTACACTGTTTATCGGGTAACACGGAGGCCGCAAGTGTCGACATTCCAATGTGGAAAATAAACTTCCCATGAAGCCTCAATCTCCAAAGGGAGAGCACAGCTTCTTATGCTGCAGTTTCTGAGTACTTATTGGACGTTCAAGTTACCAACTAAACCCTTTTGTGAGTAAACTTTGCAATACAGGCAGTCGTGAATGTGGTCAAAGTATTACAGGGTCATCGGTGAGTGAGGCCTGGGTGTACAATGTATCTCCGGAATAACTAGCTTACAAGGGAAACCCTGTAATTTTTCAGGCTGCACTTAAAGTCCACTGGCTGCTGGGCGTAGATTCCATCACGTGTGAGTTCCCAGAAGGAGGGGTAGGATCATATTATTTTTTGTGTGCTCACGGATAGGCAGAAAAGCAGACACTTTTGGCATGAAGGATTGAACAGAACGCTGATAGCCAGGTGTTTTCAAGCTGTCGCAATCTAGGTGTTTATCCAGGGAAACCCTACACTGCCCATTACTCAGCACCTAGCTCTTCCAAACGGCGCATTGCTCACAACCCCCGGAACACACACGCTTTCCTTCCTGCACGTTTCTCATTCTAGTGCAGACCAGCCAGTACTAAGAGGCCAGGAACGCTTCCTAGAGCTCAAGGACCACACATAATAAGGCTACTTGGATTCAGCTGCATGCCAACCTGTGGCATGATAGAAGAGGAACGTTAGCTTGAGGCTAGTGGACAAATGGGTTCGCCAATTCACTGAAGATTTCCGAAGAATGAGTACCTACCAAAGAATGGCAATCCTCAAGTTTCCTTCCTAGAAACTCACTTGTCATCACAAAGGCAATTGTGCTATGAAGAGAACATGTGCAACTACAGTGTTTCTCAGAAGAATTGAGCACGCAACTCCCTAGATCCCAATGAAGAAAATAAAGATTTCCTTCGAGCCGTATTTTCAAAAGAGACCACAGAGCATTGACCCTGCTGTTTCTTTCTCTGATTGGTACCTCCAAGGTGCTTTAGAAGGGAGACACTTGAGTTGTTTCAACTTACCAGATTCTAGAGGTTTAACAAAAGAAGCCCTACACCTTCCAAGACTCAGCATCGAGCTCTTCCCAATGGTGCACTGCTCACAAATCCCCAAACACACAGGCCATTCTTCTTGTACGTTTCTCATCCTAGTGCAGCCCCACCAGTACTTTGAGACCTGGAATGATTCCTAGAGCTCAAGAACCACACTGAATAAGGCTACATGGATTCAGCTGCATGCCAACCTGTGGCATGATTCAAGAGCAACGTTACCTTGTGGCTAGTGGTCAAACGGGTTCGCCAATTCACTGTAGATCACTGAAGGATGAGCACATACCAAAGAATGGCAACCTCCAAGTTTCTTTCTTGGAAAATCACTTGTCCTCACAAATACCATTGTGCGATGAAGAAAAGGTGGGCTACAACAGAGTTTACCAGGTAACACTGAGGCTGCAACTCTCAACTTTCTAATGAGGAAAATACAATTTTCCAGGAAGCCTCAATTTCCAGGGGGACCAAACAGCATATTCCTCTGGAGTTTCTGGCTCTCTTATTGCACATCCAGTGGACACAATGGAGCATGACCTTAGTAACCATTGCCATGCTGGGAGTCGTGATGGTGGTGTAAGGATATCAAGGTGAAGGCTTAGTGAGGCCTAGGTGGCAATTTTTCTCGGGAATAACTATCAGTTAAGGGAAACCCTGTAATTATTGAAACTGGACATGAAGTCTAGTTGCTGCTTGAGGTATACCGACTTCACGGTTTAGTTCCTAGAAGCAATCGTAGGCTAATTGTGTTTTTCAGTGCAGCTCAGGTTTCCTGAGGAATGCAGACACGCTTTGCATGAAGGAAGGCACGGAACGTTGATAACTGTGTTGCTTTCCAGCCATCGCAAGCTAGGGGTGTAACCAACGAAGCCCTTCACTGCCCATCACTTGGCATCTAGATGTTCCCAACCGTAGATTGCTCACAACTTCCCGAAGACACAGGCGGTCCTTTTAGTACGTTTCAAAACCTAGGGCAGACCAGCGAGTCAAAAGAGAACTGATATGATTCCTAGAGTTCAAGAACCACAGGGACTAAGGCTGCATGGAATCTGTGGCATGCCTGCCCCTGTCATGAGAAAACCTGAACGTTAACTTGAGGCTAGAGGTCCCATGTGTTTGGTTCATTCCCTGAAGATTACCCAGGGATGAGCAACTACCAAGGAATGGCAACCTCCAAGGTTCTATCCTAGAAACTCACGTCATCACAAAGGCAATTGTGTTATGAAGGGAAGATGTGCAAGTACAGTGTTTCTCAGGGAGAATTGAGCCTGCAACTCTCTAAATCTCAAGGAGGTAAATAAAGTTTCCCTTCCAGCCTTATTTTCAAAAGGGACCACAGAGCATTGAACCTGCTGTTTCTTTCTCTATTTTGTAACTGCAAGGTGATTTAGAAGGGAGATACTTGAGTTGTTTCAGCGTACCACATTCTAGAGGTTTAACAAAAGAAGCCTTTCACTGCCCCTGACTCGGCATCTAGCTTTTCCCAACGGTGCCTTACTCACAAATCCTTGAACACACAGGCCGTCCTTTTTGTACGTTTCGGGTCTAGTGCAGACCCCTGAGTCCTAGGAGACTTCGAATGTTTCCTAGAACCCAAGAACCACACTGAATAAGGCTACATGGATTCTGCTGCATGCCAACCTGTGGGATTATACAAGAGGAGACTTAGCTTGAGGCTAGTGGTCAAATGGCGTCGCCAATTCACTGAAGATTACCGAAGGATGAGCACCTACCAAAGAATGGCAACCTCCAAGATTTTTCCTAGAAACTCACTTGTCATCACAAAGGCAAATGTGCTATGAAGAGAACATGTGCAACTACAGTGTTTCTCAGGAGAGTTGAGCCCACAACTCTCTAAATCCCAAGGAGGTAAATAAAGTCTCCCTTCATGCCTTATTTTCAAAAGGGACCACAGAGCACTGCCCCTGCTCTTTCTTTCTCTGGTTTGTACCTCCAATGTGCTTTAGAAGGGAGATCCTTGAGTTCATTCAACTTACCACATTCTAGAGGTTTAAGGAAAGAGGTCCTTCACAGCCCATGACTCGTCATCTAGCTGTTCCCAACGGTGCATTGCTCACAACTCCCAGAACTCACAGGCCTTTCTTCTTGTAGGTTTCTCATCCTACAGCAGACCGGCCAGTATTGAGACCTGGAATGATTCCTAGAGTCCAAGAACAACACTGAATAAGGCTCCATGGATTCTGCTGCACGCCAACGTGTGTTAGGAGACAAGAGGAACGTTTGCTTGAGGCTAGTGGTCAAATAGTGTCGCCAATTCACTGTATATTACTGAAGGATGAGCACATACCAAGGAATGGCAACCTCCAAGTTTTTTTTTCTTGGAAAATCCCTTGTCCTCACAAAGGGAATTGTGCTATGCAGAGAACATGTGCAACTACAATGTTTCTCAGGGAGAATTGAGCCTGCGACTCTTCAAATCCCAAAGAGGTAAATAAACTTTCCCTTCATGCCTTGCTTTCAAAAGGGACCACAGAGCATTGACCCTGCTGTTTCTTCCTCTATTTTGTTCCTCCAAGGTTCGTTAGAAGGGAGATACTTGAGTTGTTTCAACTTACCACATTCTAGAGGTTTAACAGAAAAAGCCTTTCACTGCCCTTTCTTGGCGTAGAGTTGTCATCAACTGAACGTTGCTCACAAGTTCCAGAAGAGACTGGCAGCCCCTCGTGAATATCGTGGATCCTAGTGCACACCCGCCTTTCCTAAGACACCAGAAATGTCTCCTACAGTTCCAGTACTGCTTTGCCAAACGCTGCATTGAACCTGCTGCCTGCCTACCATTGTGACGAGAAAAACAGAACGTTAGGTTGAGGCCATTCGTCGCATGTGGTTGGCCTATTCACTAACAACTGCTGAAGGAGGAGCACGTAGCAGGAATTGAAAGGAAACCTTTGTTTCATGGAAAATCACTTGCCTGAAAAGGCAATTCTGCAGTGAAGAGACGATGGGCAACTACACTGTTTATCGGGTAACACGGAGGCCGCAAGTGTCGACATTCCAATGTGGAAAATAAACTTCCCATGAAGCCTCAATCTCCAAAGGGAGAGCACAGCTTCTTATGCTGCAGTTTCTGAGTACTTATTGGACGTTCAAGTTACCAACTAAACCCTTTTGTGAGTAAACTTTGCAATACAGGCAGTCGTGAATGTGGTCGAAGTATTACAGGGTCATCGGTGAGTGAGGCCTGGGTGTACAATGTATCTCCGGAATAACTAGCTTACAAGGGAAACCCTGTAATTTTTCAGGCTGCACTTAAAGTCCACTGGCTGCTGGGCGTAGATTCCATCACGTGTGAGTTCCCAGAAGGAGGGGTAGGATCATATTATTTTTTGTGTGCTCACGGATAGGCAGAAAAGCAGACACTTTTGGCATGAAGGATTGAACAGAACGCTGATAGCCAGGTGTTTTCAAGCTGTCGCAATCTAGGTGTTTATCCAGGGAAACCCTACACTGCCCATTACTCAGCACCTAGCTCTTCCAAACGGCGCATTGCTCACAACCCCCGGAACACACACGCTTTCCTTCCTGCACGTTTCTCATTCTAGTGCAGACCAGCCAGTACTAAGAGGCCAGGAACGCTTCCTAGAGCTCAAGGACCACACATAATAAGGCTACTTGGATTCAGCTGCATGCCAACCTGTGGCATGATAGAAGAGGAACGTTAGCTTGAGGCTAGTGGACAAATGGGTTCGCCAATTCACTGAAGATTTCCGAAGAATGAGTACCTACCAAAGAATGGCAATCCTCAAGTTTCCTTCCTAGAAACTCACTTGTCATCACAAAGGCAATTGTGCTATGAAGAGAACATGTGCAACTACAGTGTTTCTCAGAAGAATTGAGCACGCAACTCCCTAGATCCCAATGAAGAAAATAAAGATTTCCTTCGAGCCGTATTTTCAAAAGAGACCACAGAGCATTGACCCTGCTGTTTCTTTCTCTGATTGGTACCTCCAAGGTGCTTTAGAAGGGAGACACTTGAGTTGTTTCAACTTACCAGATTCTAGAGGTTTAACAAAAGAAGCCCTACACCTTCCAAGACTCAGCATCGAGCTCTTCCCAATGGTGCACTGCTCACAAATCCCCAAACACACAGGCCATTCTTCTTGTACGTTTCTCATCCTAGTGCAGACCCACCAGTACTTTGAGACCTGGAATGATTCCTAGAGCTCAAGAACCACACTGAATAAGGCTACATGGATTCAGCTGCATGCCAACCTGTGGCATGATTCAAGAGCAACGTTACCTTGTGGCTAGTGGTCAAACGGGTTCGCCAATTCACTGTAGATCACTGAAGGATGAGCACATACCAAAGAATGGCAACCTCCAAGTTTCTTTCTTGGAAAATCACTTGTCCTCACAAATACCATTGTGCGATGAAGAAAAGGTGGGCTACAACAGAGTTTACCAGGTAACACTGAGGCTGCAACTCTCAACTTTCTAATGAGGAAAATACAATTTTCCAGGAAGCCTCAATTTCCAGGGGGACCAAACAGCATATTCCTCTGGAGTTTCTGGCTCTCTTATTGCACATCCAGTGGACACAATGGAGCATGACCTTAGTAACCATTGCCATGCTGGGAGTCGTGATGGTGGTGTAAGGATATCAAGGTGAAGGCTTAGTGAGGCCTAGGTGGCAATTTTTCTCGGGAATAACTATCAGTTAAGGGAAACCCTGTAATTATTGAAACTGGACATGAAGTCTAGTTGCTGCTTGAGGTATACCGACTTCACGGTTTAGTTCCTAGAAGCAATCGTAGGCTAATTGTGTTTTTCAGTGCAGCTCAGGTTTCCTGAGGAATGCAGACACGCTTTGCATGAAGGAAGGCACGGAACTTTGATAACTGTGTTGCTTTCCAGCCATCGCAAGCTAGGGGTGTAACCAACGAAGCCCTTCACTGCCCATCACTTGGCATCTAGATGTTCCCAACCGTAGATTGCTCACAACTTCGCGAAGACACAGGCGGTCCTTTTAGTACGTTTCAAAACCTAGGGCAGACCAGCGAGTCAAAAGAGAACTGATATGATTCCTAGAGTTCAAGAACCACAGGGACTAAGGCTGCATGGAATCTGTGGCATGCCTGCCCCTGTCATGAGAAAACCTGAACGTTAACTTGAGGCTAGAGGTCCCATGTGTTTGGTTCATTCCCTGAAGATTACCGAGGGATGAGCAACTACCAAGGAATGGCAACCTCCAAGGTTCTATCCTAGAAACTCACGTCATCACAAAGGCAATTGTGTTATGAAGGGAAGATGTGCAAGTACAGTGTTTCTCAGGGAGAATTGAGCCTGCAACTCTCTAAATCTCAAGGAGGTAAATAAAGTTTCCCTTCCAGCCTTATTTTCAAAAGGGACCACAGAGCATTGAACCTGCTGTTTCTTTCTCTATTTTGTACCTGCAAGGTGATTTAGAAGGGAGATACTTGAGTTGTTTCAGCGTACCACATTCTAGAGGTTTAACAAAAGAAGCCTTTCACTGCCCCTGACTCGGCATCTAGCTTTTCCCAACGGTGCCTTACTCACAAATCCTTGAACACACAGGCCGTCCTTTTTGTACGTTTCGGGTCTAGTGCAGACCCCTGAGTCCTAGGAGACTTCGAATGTTTCCTAGAACCCAAGAACCACACTGAATAAGGCTACATGGATTCTGCTGCATGCCAACCTGTGGGATTATACAAGAGGAGACTTAGCTTGAGGCTAGTGGTCAAATGGCGTCGCCAATTCACTGAAGATTACCGAAGGATGAGCACCTACCAAAGAATGGCAACCTCCAAGATTTTTCCTAGAAACTCACTTGTCATCACAAAGGCAAATGTGCTATGAAGAGAACATGTGCAACTACAGTGTTTCTCAGGAGAGTTGAGCCCACAACTCTCTAAATCCCAAGGAGGTAAATAAAGTCTCCCTTCATGCCTTATTTTCAAAAGGGACCACAGAGCACTGCCCCTGCTCTTTCTTTCTCTGGTTTGTACCTCCAATGTGCTTTAGAAGGGAGATCCTTGAGTTCATTCAACTTACCACATTCTAGAGGTTTAAGGAAAGAGGCCCTTCACAGCCCATGACTCGTCATCTAGCTGTTCCCAACGGTGCATTGCTCACAACTCCCCGAACTCACAGGCCTTTCTTCTTGTAGGTTTCTCATCCTACAGCAGACCGGCCAGTATTGAGACCTGGAATGATTCCTAGAATCCAAGAACAACACTGAATATGGCTACATGGATTCTGCTGCACGCCAACGTGTGTTAGGAGACAAGAGGAACGTTTGCTTGAGGCTAGTGGTCAAATAGGGTCGCCAATTCACTGTATATTACTGAAGGATGAGCACATACCAAGGAATGGCAACCTCCAAGTTTTTTTTTCTTGGAAAATCCCTTGTCCTCACAAAGGGAATTGTGCTATGCAGAGAACATGTGCAACTACAATGTTTCTCAGGGAGAATTGAGCCTGCGACTCTTCAAATCCCAAAGAGGTAAATAAACTTTCCCTTCATGCCTTGCTTTCAAAAGGGACCACAGAGCATTGACCCTGCTGTTTCTTCCTCTATTTTGTTCCTCCAAGGTTCGTTAGAAGGGAGATACTTGAGTTGTTTCAACTTACCACATTCTAGAGGTTTAACAGAAAAAGCCTTTCACTGCCCTTTCTTGGCGTATAGTTGTCATCAACTGAACGTTGCTCACAAGTTCCAGAAGAGACTGGCAGCCCCTCGTGAATATCGTGGATCCTAGTGCACACCCGCCTTTCCTAAGACACCAGAAATGTCTCCTACAGTTCCAGTACTGCTTTGCCAAACGCTGCATTGAACCTGCTGCCTGCCTACCATTGTGACGAGAAAAACAGAACGTTAGGTTGAGGCCATTCGTCGCATGTGGTTGGCCTATTCACTAACAACTGCTGAAGGAGGAGCACGTAGCAGGAATTGAAAGGAAACCTTTGTTTCATGGAAAATCACTTGCCTGAAAAGGCAATTCTGCAGTGAAGAGACGATGGGCCACTACACTGTTTATCGGGTAACACGGAGGCCGCAAGTGTCGACATTCCAATGTGGAAAATAAACTTCCCATGAAGCCTCAATCTCCAAAGGGAGAGCACAGCTTCTTATGCTGCAGTTTCTGAGTACTTATTGGACGTTCAAGTTACCAACTAAACCCTTTTGTGAGTAAACTTTGCAATACAGGCAGTCGTGAATGTGGTCGAAGTATTACAGGGTCATCGGTGAGTGAGGCCTGGGTGTACAATGTATCTCCGGAATAACTAGCTTACAAGGGAAACCCTGTAATTTTTCAGGCTGCACTTAAAGTCCACTGGCTGCTGGGCGTAGATTCCATCACGTGTGAGTTCCCAGAAGGAGGGGTAGGATCATATTATTTTTTGTGTGCTCACGGATAGGCAGAAAAGCAGACACTTTTGGCATGAAGGATTGAACAGAACGCTGATAGCCAGGTGTTTTCAAGCTGTCGCAATCTAGGTGTTTATCCAGGGAAACCCTACACTGCCCATTACTCAGCACCTAGCTCTTCCAAACGGCGCATTGCTCACAACCCCCGGAACACACACGCTTTCCTTCCTGCACGTTTCTCATTCTAGTGCAGACCAGCCAGTACTAAGAGGCCAGGAACGCTTCCTAGAGCTCAAGGACCACACATAATAAGGCTACTTGGATTCAGCTGCATGCCAACCTGTGGCATGATAGAAGAGGAACGTTAGCTTGAGGCTAGTGGACAAATGGGTTCGCCAATTCACTGAAGATTTCCGAAGAATGAGTACCTACCAAAGAATGGCAATCCTCAAGTTTCCTTCCTAGAAACTCACTTGTCATCACAAAGGCAATTGTGCTATGAAGAGAACATGTGCAACTACAGTGTTTCTCAGAAGAATTGAGCACGCAACTCCCTAGATCCCAATGAAGAAAATAAAGATTTCCTTCGAGCCGTATTTTCAAAAGAGACCACAGAGCATTGACCCTGCTGTTTCTTTCTCTGATTGGTACCTCCAAGGTGCTTTAGAAGGGAGACACTTGAGTTGTTTCAACTTACCAGATTCTAGAGGTTTAACAAAAGAAGCCCTACACCTTCCAAGACTCAGCATCGAGCTCTTCCCAATGGTGCACTGCTCACAAATCCCCAAACACACAGGCCATTCTTCTTGTACGTTTCTCATCCTAGTGCAGACCCACCAGTACTTTGAGACCTGGAATGATTCCTAGAGCTCAAGAACCACACTGAATAAGGCTACATGGATTCAGCTGCATGCCAACCTGTGGCATGATTCAAGAGCAACGTTACCTTGTGGCTAGTGGTCAAACGGTTTCGCCAATTCACTGTAGATCACTGAAGGATGAGCACATACCAAAGAATGGCAACCTCCAAGTTTCTTTCTTGGAAAATCACTTGTCCTCACAAATACCATTGTGCGATGAAGAAAAGGTGGGCTACAACAGAGTTTACCAGGTAACACTGAGGC
Source organism: Balaenoptera physalus (assembly GCF_965194825.1). Taxonomy (NCBI): domain Eukaryota; kingdom Metazoa; phylum Chordata; class Mammalia; order Artiodactyla; family Balaenopteridae; genus Balaenoptera; species Balaenoptera physalus. The sequence continues at coordinate 221,869 of NW_028125631.1, forward strand.
TGCAACTCTCAACTTTCTAATGAGGAAAATACAATTTTCCAGGAAGCCTCAATTTCCAGGGGGACCAAACAGCATATTCCTCTGGAGTTTCTGGCTCTCTTATTGCACATCCAGTGGACACAATGGAGCATGACCTTAGTAACCATTGCCATGCTGGGAGTCGTGATGGTGGTGTAAGGATATCAAGGTGAAGGCTTAGTGAGGCCTAGGTGGCAATTTTTCTCGGGAATAACTATCAGTTAAGGGAAACCCTGTAATTATTGAAACTGGACATGAAGTCTAGTTGCTGCTTGAGGTATACCGACTTCACGGTTTAGTTCCTAGAAGCAATCGTAGGCTAATTGTGTTTTTCAGTGCAGCTCAGGTTTCCTGAGGAATGCAGACACGCTTTGCATGAAGGAAGGCACGGAACGTTGATAACTGTGTTGCTTTCCAGCCATCGCAAGCTAGGGGTGTAACCAACGAAGCCCTTCACTGCCCATCACTTGGCATCTAGATGTTCCCAACCGTAGATTGCTCACAACTTCCCGAAGACACAGGCGGTCCTTTTAGTACGTTTCAAAACCTAGGGCAGACCAGCGAGTCAAAAGAGAACTGATATGATTCCTAGAGTTCAAGACCCACAGGGACTAAGGCTGCATGGAATCTGTGGCATGCCTGCCCCTGTCATGAGAAAACCTGAACGTTAACTTGAGGCTAGAGGTCCCATGTGTTTGGTTCATTCCCTGAAGATTACCGAGGGATGAGCAACTACCAAGGAATGGCAACATCCAAGGTTCTATCCTAGAAACTCACGTCATCACAAAGGCAATTGTGTTATGAAGGGAAGATGTGCAAGTACAGTGTTTCTCAGGGAGAATTGAGCCTGCAACTCTCTAAATCTCAAGGAGGTAAATAAAGTTTCCCTTCCAGCCTTATTTTCAAAAGGGACCACAGAGCATTGAACCTGCTGTTTCTTTCTCTATTTTGTACCTGCAAGGTGATTTAGAAGGGAGATACTTGAGTTGTTTCAGCGTACCACATTCTAGAGGTTTAACAAAAGAAGCCTTTCACTGCCCCTGACTCGGCATCTAGCTTTTCCCAACGGTGCCTTACTCACAAATCCTTGAACACACAGGCCGTCCTTTTTGTACGTTTCGGGTCTAGTGCAGACCCCTGAGTCCTAGGAGACTTCGAATGTTTCCTAGAACCCAAGAACCACACTGAATAAGGCTACATGGATTCTGCTGCATGCCAACCTGTGGGATTATACAAGAGGAGACTTAGCTTGAGGCTAGTGGTCAAATGGCGTCGCCAATTCACTGAAGATTACCGAAGGATGAGCACCTACCAAAGAATGGCAACCTCCAAGATTTTTCCTAGAAACTCACTTGTCATCACAAAGGCAAATGTGCTATGAAGAGAACATGTGCAACTACAGTGTTTCTCAGGAGAGTTGAGCCCACAACTCTCTAAATCCCAAGGAGGTAAATAAAGTCTCCCTTCATGCCTTATTTTCAAAAGGGACCACAGAGCACTGCCCCTGCTCTTTCTTTCTCTGGTTTGTACCTCCAATGTGCTTTAGAAGGGAGATCCTTGAGTTCATTCAACTTACCACATTCTAGAGGTTTAAGGAAAGAGGCCCTTCACAGCCCATGACTCGTCATCTAGCTGTTCCCAACGGTGCATTGCTCACAACTCCCCGAACTCACAGGCCTTTCTTCTTGTAGGTTTCTCATCCTACAGCAGACCGGCCAGTATTGAGACCTGGAATGATTCCTAGAGTCCAAGAACAACACTGAATATGGCTACATGGATTCTGCTGCAGGCCAACGTGTGTTAGGAGACAAGAGGAACGTTTGCTTGAGGCTAGTGGTCAAATAGGGTCGCCAATTCACTGTATATTACTGAAGGATGAGCACATACCAAGGAATGGCAACCTCCAAGTTTTTTTTTCTTGGAAAATCCCTTGTCCTCACAAAGGGAATTGTGCTATGCAGAGAACATGTGCAACTACAAAGTTTCTCAGGGAGAATTGAGCCTGCGACTCTTCAAATCCCAAAGAGGTAAATAAACTTTCCCTTCATGCCTTGCTTTCAAAAGGGACCACAGAGCATTGACCCTGCTGTTTCTTCCTCTATTTTGTTCCTCCAAGGTTCGTTAGAAGGGAGATACTTGAGTTGTTTCAACTTACCACATTCTAGAGGTTTAACAGAAAAAGCCTTTCACTGCCCTTTCTTGGCGTATAGTTGTCATCAACTGAACGTTGCTCACAAGTTCCAGAAGAGACTGGCAGCCCCTCGTGAATATCGTGGATCCTAGTGCACACCCGCCTTTCCTAAGACACCAGAAATGTCTCCTACAGTTCCAGTACTGCTTTGCCAAACGCTGCATTGAACCTGCTGCCTGCCTACCATTGTGACGAGAAAAACAGAACGTTAGGTTGAGGCCATTCGTCGCATGTGGTTGGCCTATTCACTAACAACTGCTGAAGGAGGAGCACGTAGCAGGAATTGAAAGGAAACCTTTGTTTCATGGAAAATCACTTGCCTGAAAAGGCAATTCTGCAGTGAAGAGACGATGGGCCACTACACTGTTTATCGGGTAACACGGAGGCCGCAAGTGTCGTCATTCCAATGTGGAAAATAAACTTCCCATGAAGCCTCAATCTCCAAAGGGAGAGCACAGCTTCTTATGCTGCAGTTTCTGAGTACTTATTGGACGTTCAAGTTACCAACTAAACCCTTTTGTGAGTAAACTTTGCAATACAGGCAGTCGTGAATGTGGTCAAAGTATTACAGGGTCATCGGTGAGTGAGGCCTGGGTGTACAATGTATCTCCGGAATAACTAGCTTACAAGGGAAACCCTGTAATTTTTCAGGCTGCACTTAAAGTCCACTGGCTGCTGGGCGTAGATTCCATCACGTGTGAGTTCCCAGAAGGAGGGGTAGGATCATATTATTTTTTGTGTGCTCACGGATAGGCAGAAAAGCAGACACTTTTGGCATGCAGGATTGAACAGAACGCTGATAGCCAGGTGTTTTCAAGCTGTCGCAATCTAGGTGTTTATCCAGGGAAACCCTACACTGCCCATTACTCAGCACCTAGCTCTTCCAAACGGCGCATTGCTCACAACCCCCGGAACACACACGCTTTCCTTCCTGCACGTTTCTCATTCTAGTGCAGACCAGCCAGTACTAAGAGGCCAGGAACGCTTCCTAGAGCTCAAGGACCACACATAATAAGGCTACTTGGATTCAGCTGCATGCCAACCTGTGGCATGATAGAAGAGGAACGTTAGCTTGAGGCTAGTGGACAAATGGGTTCGCCAATTCACTGAAGATTTCCGAAGAATGAGTACCTACCAAAGAATGGCAATCCTCAAGTTTCCTTCCTAGAAACTCACTTGTCATCACAAAGGCAATTGTGCTATGAAGAGAACATGTGCAACTACAGTGTTTCTCAGAAGAATTGAGCACGCAACTCCCTAGATCCCAATGAAGAAAATAAAGATTTCCTTCGAGCCGTATTTTCAAAAGAGACCACAGAGCATTGACCCTGCTGTTTCTTTCTCTGATTGGTACCTCCAAGGTGCTTTAGAAGGGAGACACTTGAGTTGTTTCAACTTACCAGATTCTAGAGGTTTAACAAAAGAAGCCCTACACCTTCCAAGACTCAGCATCGAGCTCTTCCCAATGGTGCACTGCTCACAAATCCCCAAACACACAGGCCATTCTTCTTGTACGTTTCTCATCCTAGTGCAGACCCACCAGTACTTTGAGACCTGGAATGATTCCTAGAGCTCAAGAACCACACTGAATAAGGCTACATGGATTCAGCTGCATGCCAACCTGTGGCATGATTCAAGAGCAACGTTACCTTGTGGCTAGTGGTCAAACGGTTTCGCCAATTCACTGTAGATCACTGAAGGATGAGCACATACCAAAGAATGGCAACCTCCAAGTTTCTTTCTTGGAAAATCACTTGTCCTCACAAATACCATTGTGCGATGAAGAAAAGGTGGGCTACAACAGAGTTTACCAGGTAACACTGAGGCTGCAACTCTCAACTTTCTAATGAGGAAAATACAATTTTCCAGGAAGCCTCAATTTCCAGGGGGACCAAACAGCATATTCCTCTGGAGTTTCTGGCTCTCTTATTGCACATCCAGTGGACACAATGGAGCATGACCTTAGTAACCATTGCCATGCTGGGAGTCGTGATGGTGGTGTAAGGATATCAAGGTGAAGGCTTAGTGAGGCCTAGGTGGCAATTTTTCTCGGGAATAACTATCAGTTAAGGGAAACCCTGTAATTATTGAAACTGGACATGAAGTCTAGTTGCTGCTTGAGGTATACCGACTTCACGGTTTAGTTCCTAGAAGCAATCGTAGGCTAATTGTGTTTTTCAGTGCAGCTCAGGTTTCCTGAGGAATGCAGACACGCTTTGCATGAAGGAAGGCACGGAACGTTGATAACTGTGTTGCTTTCCAGCCATCGCAAGCTAGGGGTGTAACCAACGAAGCCCTTCACTGCCCATCACTTGGCATCTAGATGTTCCCAACCGTAGATTGCTCACAACTTCCCGAAGACACAGGCGGTCCTTTTAGTACGTTTCAAAACCTAGGGCAGACCAGCGAGTCAAAAGAGAACTGATATGATTCCTAGAGTTCAAGAACCACAGGGACTAAGGCTGCATGGAATCTGTGGCATGCCTGCCCCTGTCATGAGAAAACCTGAACGTTAACTTGAGGCTAGAGGTCCCATGTGTTTGGTTCATTCCCTGAAGATTACCCAGGGATGAACAACTACCAAGGAATGGCAACCTCCAAGGTTCTATCCTAGAAACTCACGTCATCACAAAGGCAATTGTGTTATGAAGGGAAGATGTGCAAGTACAGTGTTTCTCAGGGAGAATTGAGCCTGCAACTCTCTAAATCTCAAGGAGGTAAATAAAGTTTCCCTTCCAGCCTTATTTTCAAAAGGGACCACAGAGCATTGAACCTTCTGTTTCTTTCTCTGTTTTGTACCTGCAAGGTGATTTAGAAGGGAGATACTTGAGTTGTTTCAGCGTACCACATTCTAGAGGTTTAACAAAAGAAGCCTTTCACTGCCCCTGACTTGGCATCTAGCTGTTCCCAACGGTGCCTTACTCACAAATCCTTGAACACACAGGCCGTCCTTTTTGTACGTTTCGGGTCTGGTGCAGACCCCTGAGTCCTAGGAGACTTCGAATGTTTCCTAGTGCCCAAGAACCACACTGAATAAGGCTACATGGATTCTGCTGCATGCCAACCTGTGGGATGATACAAGAGGAGCCTTAGCTTGAGGCTAGTGATCAAATGGCGTCGCCAATTCACTGAAGATTACCGAAGGATGAGCACCTACCAAAGAATGGCAACCTCCAAGATTTTTCCTAGAAACTCACTTGTCATCACAAAGGCAAATGTGCTATGAAGAGAACATGTGCAACTACAGTGTTTCTCAGGAGAGTTCAGCCCACAACTCTCTAAATCCCAAGGAGGTAAATAAAGTCTCCTTTCATGCCTTATTTTCAAAAGGGACCACAGAGCACTGCCCCTGCTCTTTCTTTCTCTGGTTTGTACCTCCAATGTGCTTTAGAAGGGAGATCCTTGAGTTCATTCAACTTACCACATTCTAGAGGTTTAAGGAAAGAGGCCATTCACAGCCCATGACTCGTCATCTAGCTGTTCCCAACGGTGCATTGCTCACAACTCCCCGAACTCACAGGCCTTTCTTCTTGTAGGTTTCTCATCCTACTGCAGACCGGCCAGTATTGAGACCTGGAATGATTCCTAGAGTCCAAGAACAACACTGAATAAGGCTACATGGATTCTGCCACACGCCAACGTGTGTTAGGAGACAAGAGGAACGTTTGCTTGAGGCTAGTGGTCAAATAGGGTCGCCAATTCACTGTATATTACTGAAGGATGAGCACATACCAAGGAATGGAAACCTCCAAGTCTTTTTTTCTTGGAAAATCCCTTGTCCTCACAAAGGGAATTGTGCTATGCAGAGAACATGTGCAACTACAATGTTTCTCAGGGAGAATTGAGCCTGCGACTCTTCAAATCCCAAAGAGGTAAATAAACTTTCCCTTCATGCCTTGCTTTCAAAAGGGACCACAGAGCATTGACCCTGCTGTTTCTTCCTCTATTTTGTTCCTCCAAGGTTCGTTAGAAGGGAGATACTTGAGTTGTTTCAACTTACCACATTCTAGAGGTTTAACAGAAAAAGCCTTTCACTGCCCTTTCTTGGCGTAGAGTTGTCATCAACTGAACGTTGCTCACAAGTTCCAGAAGAGACTGGCAGCCCCTCGTGAATATCGTGGATCCTAGTGCACACCCGCCTTTCCTAAGACACCAGAAATGTCTCCTACAGTTCCAGTACTGCTTTGCCAAACGCTGCATTGAACCTGCTGCCTGCCTACCATTGTGACGAGAAAAACAGAACGTTAGGTTGAGGCCAGTCGTCACATGTGGTTGGCCTATTCACTAACAACTGCTGAAGGAGGAGCACGTAGCAGGAATTGAAAGGAAACCTTTGTTTCATGGAAAATCACTTGCCTGAAAAGGCAATTCTGCAGTGAAGAGACGATGGGCCACTACACTGTTTATCGGGTAACACGGAGGCCGCAAGTGTCGACATTCCAATGTGGAAAATAAACTTCCCATGAAGCCTCAATCTCCAAAGGGAGAGCACAGCTTCTTATGCTGCAGTTTCTGAGTACTTATTGGACGTTCAAGTTACCAACTAAACCCTTTTGTGAGTAAACTTTGCAATACAGGCAGTCGTGAATGTGGTCAAAGTATTACAGGGTCATCGGTGAGTGAGGCCTGGGTGTACAATGTATCTCCGGAATAACTAGCTTACAAGGGAAACCCTGTAATTTTTCAGGCTGCACTTAAAGTCCACTGGCTGCTGGGCGTAGATTCCATCACGTGTGAGTTCCCAGAAGGAGGGGTAGGATCATATTATTTTTTGTGTGCTCACGGATAGGCAGAAAAGCAGACACTTTTGGCATGAAGGATTGAACAGAACGCTGATAGCCAGGTGTTTTCAAGCTGTCGCAATCTAGGTGTTTATCCAGGGAAACCCTACACTGCCCATTACTCAGCACCTAGCTCTTCCAAACGGCGCATTGCTCACAACCCCCGGAACACACACGCTTTCCTTCCTGCACGTTTCTCATTCTAGTGCAGACCAGCCAGTACTAAGAGGCCAGGAACGCTTCCTAGAGCTCAAGGACCACACATAATAAGGCTACTTGGATTCAGCTGCATGCCAACCTGTGGCATGATAGAAGAGGAACGTTAGCTTGAGGCTAGTGGACAAATGGGTTCGCCAATTCACTGAAGATTTCCGAAGAATGAGTACCTACCAAAGAATGGCAATCCTCAAGTTTCCTTCCTAGAAACTCACTTGTCATCACAAAGGCAATTGTGCTATGAAGAGAACATGTGCAACTACAGTGTTTCTCAGAAGAATTGAGCACGCAACTCCCTAGATCCCAATGAAGAAAATAAAGATTTCCTTCGAGCCGTATTTTCAAAAGAGACCACAGAGCATTGACCCTGCTGTTTCTTTCTCTGATTGGTACCTCCAAGGTGCTTTAGAAGGGAGACACTTGAGTTGTTTCAACTTACCAGATTCTAGAGGTTTAACAAAAGAAGCCCTACACCTTCCAAGACTCAGCATCGAGCTCTTCCCAATGGTGCACTGCTCACAAATCCCCAAACACACAGGCCATTCTTCTTGTACGTTTCTCATCCTAGTGCAGCCCCACCAGTACTTTGAGACCTGGAATGATTCCTAGAGCTCAAGAACCACACTGAATAAGGCTACATGGATTCAGCTGCATGCCAACCTGTGGCATGATTCAAGAGCAACGTTACCTTGTGGCTAGTGGTCAAACGGGTTCGCCAATTCACTGTAGATCACTGAAGGATGAGCACATACCAAAGAATGGCAACCTCCAAGTTTCTTTCTTGGAAAATCACTTGTCCTCACAAATACCATTGTGCGATGAAGAAAAGGTGGGCTACAACAGAGTTTACCAGGTAACACTGAGGCTGCAACTCTCAACTTTCTAATGAGGAAAATACAATTTTCCAGGAAGCCTCAATTTCCAGGGGGACCAAACAGCATATTCCTCTGGAGTTTCTGGCTCTCTTATTGCACATCCAGTGGACACAATGGAGCATGACCTTAGTAACCATTGCCATGCTGGGAGTCGTGATGGTGGTGTAAGGATATCAAGGTGAAGGCTTAGTGAGGCCTAGGTGGCAATTTTTCTCGGGAATAACTATCAGTTAAGGGAAACCCTGTAATTATTGAAACTGGACATGAAGTCTAGTTGCTGCTTGAGGTATACCGACTTCACGGTTTAGTTCCTAGAAGCAATCGTAGGCTAATTGTGTTTTTCAGTGCAGCTCAGGTTTCCTGAGGAATGCAGACACGCTTTGCATGAAGGAAGGCACGGAACGTTGATAACTGTGTTGCTTTCCAGCCATCGCAAGCTAGGGGTGTAACCAACGAAGCCCTTCACTGCCCATCACTTGGCATCTAGATGTTCCCAACCGTAGATTGCTCACAACTTCGCGAAGACACAGGCGGTCCTTTTAGTACGTTTCAAAACCTAGGGCAGACCAGCGAGTCAAAAGAGAACTGATATGATTCCTAGAGTTCAAGAACCACAGGGACTAAGGCTGCATGGAATCTGTGGCATGCCTGCCCCTGTCATGAGAAAACCTGAACCTTAACTTGAGGCTAGAGGTCCCATGTGTTTGGTTCATTCCCTGAAGATTACCGAGGGATGAACAACTACCAAGGAATGGCAACCTCCAAGGTTCTATCCTAGAAACTCACGTCATCACAAAGGCAATTGTGTTATGAAGGGAAGATGTGCAAGTACAGTGTTTCTCAGGGAGAATTGAGCCTGCAACTCTCTAAATCTCAAGGAGGTAAATAAAGTTTCCCTTCCAGCCTTATTTTCAAAAGGGACCACAGAGCATTGAACCTGCTGTTTCTTTCTCTATTTTGTACCTGCAAGGTGATTTAGAAGGGAGATACTTGAGTTGTTTCAGCGTACCACATTCTAGAGGTTTAACAAAAGAAGCCTTTCACTGCCCCTGACTCGGCATCTAGCTTTTCCCAACGGTGCCTTACTCACAAATCCTTGAACACACAGGCCGTCCTTTTTGTACGTTTCGGGTCTAGTGCAGACCCCTGAGTCCTAGGAGACTTCGAATGTTTCCTAGAACCCAAGAACCACACTGAATAAGGCTACATGGATTCTGCTGCATGCCAACCTGTGGGATTATACAAGAGGAGACTTAGCTTGAGGCTAGTGGTCAAATGGCGTCGCCAATTCACTGAAGATTACCGAAGGATGAGCACCTACCAAAGAATGGCAACCTCCAAGATTTTTCCTAGAAACTCACTTGTCATCACAAAGGCAAATGTGCTATGAAGAGAACATGTGCAACTACAGTGTTTCTCAGGAGAGTTGAGCCCACAACTCTCTAAATCCCAAGGAGGTAAATAAAGTCTCCCTTCATGCCTTATTTTCAAAAGGGACCACAGAGCACTGCCCCTGCTCTTTCTTTCTCTGGTTTGTACCTCCAATGTGCTTTAGAAGGGAGATCCTTGAGTTCATTCAACTTACCACATTCTAGAGGTTTAAGGAAAGAGGCCCTTCACAGCCCATGACTCGTCATCTAGCTGTTCCCAACGGTGCATTGCTCACAACTCCCCGAACTCACAGGCCTTTCTTCTTGTAGGTTTCTCATCCTACAGCAGACCGGCCAGTATTGAGACCTGGAATGATTCCTAGAGTCCAAGAACAACACTGAATAAGGCTCCATGGATTCTGCTGCACGCCAACGTGTGTTAGGAGACAAGAGGAACGTTTGCTTGAGGCTAGTGGTCAAATAGGGTCGCCAATTCACTGTATATTACTGAAGGATGAGCACATACCAAGGAATGGCAACCTCCAAGTTTTTTTTTCTTGGAAAATCCCTTGTCCTCACAAAGGGAATTGTGCTATGCAGAGAACATGTGCAACTACAATGTTTCTCAGGGAGAATTGAGCCTGCGACTCTTCAAATCCCAAAGAGGTAAATAAACTTTCCCTTCATGCCTTGCTTTCAAAAGGGACCACAGAGCATTGACCCTGCTGTTTCTTCCTCTATTTTGTTCCTCCAAGGTTCGTTAGAAGGGAGATACTTGAGTTGTTTCAACTTACCACATTCTAGAGGTTTAACAGAAAAAGCCTTTCACTGCCCTTTCTTGGCGTATAGTTGTCATCAACTGAACGTTGCTCACAAGTTCCAGAAGAGACTGGCAGCCCCTCGTGAATATCGTGGATCCTAGTGCACACCCGCCTTTCCTAAGACACCAGAAATGTCTCCTACAGTTCCAGTACTGCTTTGCCAAACGCTGCATTGAACCTGCTGCCTGCCTACCATTGTGACGAGAAAAACAGAACGTTAGGTTGAGGCCATTCGTCGCATGTGGTTGGCCTATTCACTAACAACTGCTGAAGGAGGAGCACGTAGCAGGAATTGAAAGGAAACCTTTGTTTCATGGAAAATCACTTGCCTGAAAAGGCAATTCTGCAGTGAAGAGACGATGGGCCACTACACTGTTTATCGGGTAACACGGAGGCCGCAAGTGTCGACATTCCAATGTGGAAAATAAACTTCCCATGAAGCCTCAATCTCCAAAGGGAGAGCACAGCTTCTTATGCTGCAGTTTCTGAGTACTTATTGGACGTTCAAGTTACCAACTAAACCCTTTTGTGAGTAAACTTTGCAATACAGGCAGTCGTGAATGTGGTCAAAGTATTACAGGGTCATCGGTGAGTGAGGCCTGGGTGTACAATGTATCTCCGGAATAACTAGCTTACAAGGGAAACCCTGTAATTTTTCAGGCTGCACTTAAAGTCCACTGGCTGCTGGGCGTAGATTCCATCACGTGTGAGTTCCCAGAAGGAGGGGTAGGATCATATTATTTTTTGTGTGCTCACGGATAGGCAGAAAAGCAGACACTTTTGGCATGAAGGATTGAACAGAACGCTGATAGCCGGGTGTTTTCAAGCTGTCGCCATCTAGGTGTTTATCCAGGGAAACCCTACACTGCCCATTACTCAGCACCTAGCTCTTCCAAACGGCGCATTGCTCACAACCCCCGGAACACACACGCTTTCCTTCCTGCACGTTTCTCATTCTAGTGCAGACCAGCCAGTACTAAGAGGCCAGGAACGCTTCCTAGAGCTCAAGGACCACACATAATAAGGCTACTTGGATTCAGCTGCATGCCAACCTGTGGCATGATAGAAGAGGAACGTTAGCTTGAGGCTAGTGGACAAATGGGTTCGCCAATTCACTGAAGATTTCTGAAGAATGAGTACCTACCAAAGAATGGCAATCCTCAAGTTTCCTTCCTAGAAACTCACTTGTCATCACAAAGGCAATTGTGCTATGAAGAGAACATGTGCAACTACAGTGTTTCTCAGAAGAATTGAGCACGCAACTCCCTAGATCCCAATGAAGAAAATAAAGATTTCCTTCGAGCCGTATTTTCAAAAGAGACCACAGAGCATTGACCCTGCTGTTTCTTTCTCTGATTGGTACCTCCAAGGTGCTTTAGAAGGGAGACACTTGAGTTGTTTCAACTTACCAGATTCTAGAGGTTTAACAAAAGAAGCCCTACACCTTCCAAGACTCAGCATCGAGCTCTTCCCAATGGTGCACTGCTCACAAATCCCCAAACACACAGGCCATTCTTCTTGTACGTTTCTCATCCTAGTGCAGCCCCACCAGTACTTTGAGACCTGGAATGATTCCTAGAGCTCAAGAACCACACTGAATAAGGCTACATGGATTCAGCTGCATGCCAACCTGTGGCATGATTCAAGAGCAACGTTACCTTGTGGCTAGTGGTCAAACGGGTTCGCCAATTCACTGTAGATCACTGAAGGATGAGCACATACCAAAGAATGGCAACCTCCAAGTTTCTTTCTTGGAAAATCACTTGTCCTCACAAATACCATTGTGCGATGAAGAAAAGGTGGGCTACAACAGAGTTTACCAGGTAACACTGAGGCTGCAACTCTCAACTTTCTAATGAGGAAAATACAATTTTCCAGGAAGCCTCAATTTCCAGGGGGACCAAACAGCATATTCCTCTGGAGTTTCTGGCTCTCTTATTGCACATCCAGTGGACACAATGGAGCATGACCTTAGTAACCATTGCCATGCTGGGAGTCGTGATGGTGGTGTAAGGATATCAAGGTGAAGGCTTAGTGAGGCCTAGGTGGCAATTTTTCTCGGGAATAACTATCAGTTAAGGGAAACCCTGTAATTATTGAAACTGGACATGAAGTCTAGTTGCTGCTTGAGGTATACCGACTTCACGGTTTAGTTCCTAGAAGCAATCGTAGGCTAATTGTGTTTTTCAGTGCAGCTCAGGTTTCCTGAGGAATGCAGACACGCTTTGCATGAAGGAAGGCACGGAACGTTGATAACTGTGTTGCTTTCCAGCCATCGCAAGCTAGGGGTGTAACCAACGAAGCCCTTCACTGCCCATCACTTGGCATCTAGATGTTCCCAACCGTAGATTTCTCACAACTTCGCGAAGACACAGGCGGTCCTTTTAGTACGTTTCAAAACCTAGGGCAGACCAGCGAGTCAAAAGAGAACTGATATGATTCCTAGAGTTCAAGAACCACAGGGACTAAGGCTGCATGGAATCTGTGGCATGCCTGCCCCTGTCATGAGAAAACCTGAACGTTAACTTGAGGCTAGAGGTCCCATGTGTTTGGTTCATTCCCTGAAGATTACCGAGGGATGAGCAACTACCAAGGAATGGCAACCTCCAAGGTTCTATCCTAGAAACTCACGTCATCACAAAGGCAATTGTGTTATGAAGGGAAGATGTGCAAGTACAGTGTTTCTCAGGGAGAATTGAGCCTGCAACTCTCTAAATCTCAAGGAGGTAAATAAAGTTTCCCTTCCAGCCTTATTTTCAAAAGGGACCACAGAGCATTGAACCTGCTGTTTCTTTCTCTATTTTGTACCTGCAAGGTGATTTAGAAGGGAGATACTTGAGTTGTTTCAGCGTACCACATTCTAGAGGTTTAACAAAAGAAGCCTTTCACTGCCCCTGACTCGGCATCTAGCTTTTCCCAACGGTGCCTTACTCACAAATCCTTGAACACACAGGCCGTCCTTTTTGTACGTTTCGGGTCTAGTGCAGACCCCTGAGTCCTAGGAGACTTCGAATGTTTCCTAGAACCCAAGAACCACACTGAATAAGGCTACATGGATTCTGCTGCATGCCAACCTGTGGGATTATACAAGAGGAGACTTAGCTTGAGGCTAGTGGTCAAATGGCGTCGCCAATTCACTGAAGATTACCGAAGGATGAGCACCTACCAAAGAATGGCAACCTCCAAGATTTTTCCTAGAAACTCACTTGTCATCACAAAGGCAAATGTGCTATGAAGAGAACATGTGCAACTACAGTGTTTCTCAGGAGAGTTGAGCCCACAACTCTCTAAATCCCAAGGAGGTAAATAAAGTCTCCCTTCATGCCTTATTTTCAAAAGGGACCACAGAGCACTGCCCCTGCTCTTTCTTTCTCTGGTTTGTACCTCCAATGTGCTTTAGAAGGGAGATCCTTGAGTTCATTCAACTTACCACATTCTAGAGGTTTAAGGAAAGAGGCCCTTCACAGCCCATGACTCGTCATCTAGCTGTTCCCAACGGTGCATTGCTCACAACTCCCCGAACTCACAGGCCTTTCTTCTTGTAGGTTTCTCATCCTACAGCAGACCGGCCAGTATTGAGACCTGGAATGATTCCTAGAGTCCAAGAACAACACTGAATATGGCTACATGGATTCTGCTGCACGCCAACGTGTGTTAGGAGACAAGAGGAACGTTTGCTTGAGGCTAGTGGTCAAATAGGGTCGCCAATTCACTGTATATTACTGAAGGATGAGCACATACCAAGGAATGGCAACCTCCAAGTTTTTTTTTCTTGGAAAATCCCTTGTCCTCACAAAGGGAATTGTGCTATGCAGAGAACATGTGCAACTACAAAGTTTCTCAGGGAGAATTGAGCCTGCGACTCTTCAAATCCCAAAGAGGTAAATAAACTTTCCCTTCATGCCTTGCTTTCAAAAGGGACCACAGAGCATTGACCCTGCTGTTTCTTCCTCTATTTTGTTCCTCCAAGGTTCGTTAGAAGGGAGATACTTGAGTTGTTTCAACTTACCACATTCTAGAGGTTTAACAGAAAAAGCCTTTCACTGCCCTTTCTTGGCGTATAGTTGTCATCAACTGAACGTTGCTCACAAGTTCCAGAAGAGACTGGCAGCCCCTCGTGAATATCGTGGATCCTAGTGCACACCCGCCTTTCCTAAGACACCAGAAATGTCTCCTACAGTTCCAGTACTGCTTTGCCAAACGCTGCATTGAACCTGCTGCCTGCCTACCATTGTGACGAGAAAAACAGAACGTTAGGTTGAGGCCATTCGTCGCATGTGGTTGGCCTATTCACTAACAACTGCTGAAGGAGGAGCACGTAGCAGGAATTGAAAGGAAACCTTTGTTTCATGGAAAATCACTTGCCTGAAAAGGCAATTCTGCAGTGAAGAGACGATGGGCCACTACACTGTTTATCGGGTAACACGGAGGCCGCAAGTGTCGTCATTCCAATGTGGAAAATAAACTTCCCATGAAGCCTCAATCTCCAAAGGGAGAGCACAGCTTCTTATGCTGCAGTTTCTGAGTACTTATTGGACGTTCAAGTTACCAACTAAACCCTTTTGTGAGTAAACTTTGCAATACAGGCAGTCGTGAATGTGGTCAAAGTATTACAGGGTCATCGGTGAGTGAGGCCTGGGTGTACAATGTATCTCCGGAATAACTAGCTTACAAGGGAAACCCTGTAATTTTTCAGGCTGCACTTAAAGTCCACTGGCTGCTGGGCGTAGATTCCATCACGTGTGAGTTCCCAGAAGGAGGGGTAGGATCATATTATTTTTTGTGTGCTCACGGATAGGCAGAAAAGCAGACACTTTTGGCATGCAGGAGTGAACAGAACGCTGATAGCCAGGTGTTTTCAAGCTGTCGCAATCTAGGTGTTTATCCAGGGAAACCCTACACTGCCCATTACTCAGCACCTAGCTCTTCCAAACGGCGCATTGCTCACAACCCCCGGAACACACACGCTTTCCTTCCTGCACGTTTCTCATTCTAATGCAGACCAGCCAGTACGAAGAGGCCAGGAACGCTTCCTAGAGCTCAAGGACCACACATAATAAGGCTACTTGGATTCAGCTGCATGCCAACCTGTGGCATGATAGAAGAGGAACGTTAGCTTGAGGCTAGTGGACAAATGGGTTCGCCAATTCACTGAAGATTTCTGAAGAATGAGTACCTACCAAAGAATGGCAATCCTCAAGTTTCCTTCCTAGAAACTCACTTGTCATCACAAAGGCAATTGTGCTATGAAGAGAACATGTGCAACTACAGTGTTTCTCAGAAGAATTGAGCACGCAACTCCCTAGATCCCAATGAAGAAAATAAAGATTTCCTTCGAGCCGTATTTTCAAAACAGACCACAGAGCATTGACCCTGCTGTTTCTTTCTCTGATTGGTACCTCCAAGGTGCTTTAGAAGGGAGACACTTGAGTTGTTTCAACTTACCAGATTCTAGAGGTTTAACAAAAGAAGCCCTACACCTTCCAAGACTCAGCATCGAGCTCTTCCCAATGGTGCACTGCTCACAAATCCCCAAACACACAGGCCATTCTTCTTGTACGTTTCTCATCCTAGTGCAGCCCCACCAGTACTTTGAGACCTGGAATGATTCCTAGAGCTCAAGAACCACACTGAATAAGGCTACATGGATTCAGCTGCATGCCAACCTGTGGCATGATTCAAGAGCAACGTTACCTTGTGGCTAGTGGTCAAACGGGTTCGCCAATTCACTGTAGATCACTGAAGGATGAGCACATACCAAAGAATGGCAACCTCCAAGTTTCTTTCTTGGAAAATCACTTGTCCTCACAAATACCATTGTGCGATGAAGAAAAGGTGGGCTACAACAGAGTTTACCAGGTAACACTGAGGCTGCAACTCTCAACTTTCTAATGAGGAAAATACAATTTTCCAGGAAGCCTCAATTTCCAGGGGGACCAAACAGCATATTCCTCTGGAGTTTCTGGCTCTCTTATTGCACATCCAGTGGACACAATGGAGCATGACCTTAGTAACCATTGCCATGCTGGGAGTCGTGATGGTGGTGTAAGGATATCAAGGTGAAGGCTTAGTGAGGCCTAGGTGGCAATTTTTCTCGGGAATAACTATCAGTTAAGGGAAACCCTGTAATTATTGAAACTGGACATGAAGTCTAGTTGCTGCTTGAGGTATACCGACTTCACGGTTTAGTTCCTAGAAGCAATCGTAGGCTAATTGTGTTTTTCAGTGCAGCTCAGGTTTCCTGAGGAATGCAGACACGCTTTGCATGAAGGAAGGCACGGAACGTTGATAACTGTGTTGCTTTCCAGCCATCGCAAGCTAGGGGTGTAACCAACGAAGCCCTTCACTGCCCATCACTTGGCATCTAGATGTTCCCAACCGTAGATTGCTCACAACTTCGCGAAGACACAGGCGGTCCTTTTAGTACGTTTCAAAACCTAGGGCAGACCAGCGAGTCAAAAGAGAACTGATATGATTCCTAGAGTTCAAGAACCACAGGGACTAAGGCTGCATGGAATCTGTGGCATGCCTGCCCCTGTCATGAGAAAACCTGAACCTTAACTTGAGGCTAGAGGTCCCATGTGTTTGGTTCATTCCCTGAAGATTACCGAGGGATGAACAACTACCAAGGAATGGCAACCTCCAAGGTTCTATCCTAGAAACTCACGTCATCACAAAGGCAATTGTGTTATGAAGGGAAGATGTGCAAGTACAGTGTTTCTCAGGGAGAATTGAGCCTGCAACTCTCTAAATCTCAAGGAGGTAAATAAAGTTTCCCTTCCAGCCTTATTTTCAAAAGGGACCACAGAGCATTGAACCTGCTGTTTCTTTCTCTATTTTGTACCTGCAAGGTGATTTAGAAGGGAGATACTTGAGTTGTTTCAGCGTACCACATTCTAGAGGTTTAACAAAAGAAGCCTTTCACTGCCCCTGACTCGGCATCTAGCTTTTCCCAACGGTGCCTTACTCACAAATCCTTGAACACACAGGCCGTCCTTTTTGTACGTTTCGGGTCTAGTGCAGACCCCTGAGTCCTAGGAGACTTCGAATGTTTCCTAGAACCCAAGAACCACACTGAATAAGGCTACATGGATTCTGCTGCATGCCAACCTGTGGGATTATACAAGAGGAGACTTAGCTTGAGGCTAGTGGTCAAATGGCGTCGCCAATTCACTGAAGATTACCGAAGGATGAGCACCTACCAAAGAATGGCAACCTCCAAGATTTTTCCTAGAAACTCACTTGTCATCACAAAGGCAAATGTGCTATGAAGAGAACATGTGCAACTACAGTGTTTCTCAGGAGAGTTGAGCCCACAACTCTCTAAATCCCAAGGAGGTAAATAAAGTCTCCCTTCATGCCTTATTTTCAAAAGGGACCACAGAGCACTGCCCCTGCTCTTTCTTTCTCTGGTTTGTACCTCCAATGTGCTTTAGAAGGGAGATCCTTGAGTTCATTCAACTTACCACATTCTAGAGGTTTAAGGAAAGAGGCCCTTCACAGCCCATGACTCGTCATCTAGCTGTTCCCAACGGTGCATTGCTCACAACTCCCCGAACTCACAGGCCTTTCTTCTTGTAGGTTTCTCATCCTACAGCAGACCGGCCAGTATTGAGACCTGGAATGATTCCTAGAGTCCAAGAACAACACTGAATAAGGCTCCATGGATTCTGCTGCACGCCAACGTGTGTTAGGAGACAAGAGGAACGTTTGCTTGAGGCTAGTGGTCAAATAGGGTCGCCAATTCACTGTATATTACTGAAGGATGAGCACATACCAAGGAATGGCAACCTCCAAGTTTTTTTTTCTTGGAAAATCCCTTGTCCTCACAAAGGGAATTGTGCTATGCAGAGAACATGTGCAACTACAATGTTTCTCAGGGAGAATTGAGCCTGCGACTCTTCAAATCCCAAAGAGGTAAATAAACTTTCCCTTCATGCCTTGCTTTCAAAAGGGACCACAGAGCATTGACCCTGCTGTTTCTTCCTCTATTTTGTTCCTCCAAGGTTCGTTAGAAGGGAGATACTTGAGTTGTTTCAACTTACCACATTCTAGAGGTTTAACAGAAAAAGCCTTTCACTGCCCTTTCTTGGCGTATAGTTGTCATCAACTGAACGTTGCTCACAAGTTCCAGAAGAGACTGGCAGCCCCTCGTGAATATCGTGGATCCTAGTGCACACCCGCCTTTCCTAAGACACCAGAAATGTCTCCTACAGTTCCAGTACTGCTTTGCCAAACGCTGCATTGAACCTGCTGCCTGCCTACCATTGTGACGAGAAAAACAGAACGTTAGGTTGAGGCCATTCGTCGCATGTGGTTGGCCTATTCACTAACAACTGCTGAAGGAGGAGCACGTAGCAGGAATTGAAAGGAAACCTTTGTTTCATGGAAAATCACTTGCCTGAAAAGGCAATTCTGCAGTGAAGAGACGATGGGCCACTACACTGTTTATCGGGTAACACGGAGGCCGCAAGTGTCGACATTCCAATGTGGAAAATAAACTTCCCATGAAGCCTCAATCTCCAAAGGGAGAGCACAGCTTCTTATGCTGCAGTTTCTGAGTACTTATTGGACGTTCAAGTTACCAACTAAACCCTTTTGTGAGTAAACTTTGCAATACAGGCAGTCGTGAATGTGGTCAAAGTATTACAGGGTCATCGGTGAGTGAGGCCTGGGTGTACAATGTATCTCCGGAATAACTAGCTTACAAGGGAAACCCTGTAATTTTTCAGGCTGCACTTAAAGTCCACTGGCTGCTGGGCGTAGATTCCATCACGTGTGAGTTCCCAGAAGGAGGGGTAGGATCATATTATTTTTTGTGTGCTCACGGATAGGCAGAAAAGCAGACACTTTTGGCATGAAGGATTGAACAGAACGCTGATAGCCGGGTGTTTTCAAGCTGTCGCCATCTAGGTGTTTATCCAGGGAAACCCTACACTGCCCATTACTCAGCACCTAGCTCTTCCAAACGGCGCATTGCTCACAACCCCCGGAACACACACGCTTTCCTTCCTGCACGTTTCTCATTCTAGTGCAGACCAGCCAGTACTAAGAGGCCAGGAACGCTTCCTAGAGCTCAAGGACCACACATAATAAGGCTACTTGGATTCAGCTGCATGCCAACCTGTGGCATGATAGAAGAGGAACGTTAGCTTGAGGCTAGTGGACAAATGGGTTCGCCAATTCACTGAAGATTTCTGAAGAATGAGTACCTACCAAAGAATGGCAATCCTCAAGTTTCCTTCCTAGAAACTCACTTGTCATCACAAAGGCAATTGTGCTATGAAGAGAACATGTGCAACTACAGTGTTTCTCAGAAGAATTGAGCACGCAACTCCCTAGATCCCAATGAAGAAAATAAAGATTTCCTTCGAGCCGTATTTTCAAAAGAGACCACAGAGCATTGACCCTGCTGTTTCTTTCTCTGATTGGTACCTCCAAGGTGCTTTAGAAGGGAGACACTTGAGTTGTTTCAACTTACCAGATTCTAGAGGTTTAACAAAAGAAGCCCTACACCTTCCAAGACTCAGCATCGAGCTCTTCCCAATGGTGCACTGCTCACAAATCCCCAAACACACAGGCCATTCTTCTTGTACGTTTCTCATCCTAGTGCAGCCCCACCAGTACTTTGAGACCTGGAATGATTCCTAGAGCTCAAGAACCACACTGAATAAGGCTACATGGATTCAGCTGCATGCCAACCTGTGGCATGATTCAAGAGCAACGTTACCTTGTGGCTAGTGGTCAAACGGGTTCGCCAATTCACTGTAGATCACTGAAGGATGAGCACATACCAAAGAATGGCAACCTCCAAGTTTCTTTCTTGGAAAATCACTTGTCCTCACAAATACCATTGTGCGATGAAGAAAAGGTGGGCTACAACAGAGTTTACCAGGTAACACTGAGGCTGCAACTCTCAACTTTCTAATGAGGAAAATACAATTTTCCAGGAAGCCTCAATTTCCAGGGGGACCAAACAGCATATTCCTCTGGAGTTTCTGGCTCTCTTATTGCACATCCAGTGGACACAATGGAGCATGACCTTAGTAACCATTGCCATGCTGGGAGTCGTGATGGTGGTGTAAGGATATCAAGGTGAAGGCTTAGTGAGGCCTAGGTGGCAATTTTTCTCGGGAATAACTATCAGTTAAGGGAAACCCTGTAATTATTGAAACTGGACATGAAGTCTAGTTGCTGCTTGAGGTATACCGACTTCACGGTTTAGTTCCTAGAAGCAATCGTAGGCTAATTGTGTTTTTCAGTGCAGCTCAGGTTTCCTGAGGAATGCAGACACGCTTTGCATGAAGGAAGGCACGGAACGTTGATAACTGTGTTGCTTTCCAGCCATCGCAAGCTAGGGGTGTAACCAACGAAGCCCTTCACTGCCCATCACTTGGCATCTAGATGTTCCCAACCGTAGATTTCTCACAACTTCGCGAAGACACAGGCGGTCCTTTTAGTACGTTTCAAAACCTAGGGCAGACCAGCGAGTCAAAAGAGAACTGATATGATTCCTAGAGTTCAAGAACCACAGGGACTAAGGCTGCATGGAATCTGTGGCATGCCTGCCCCTGTCATGAGAAAACCTGAACGTTAACTTGAGGCTAGAGGTCCCATGTGTTTGGTTCATTCCCTGAAGATTACCGAGGGATGAGCAACTACCAAGGAATGGCAACCTCCAAGGT
This sequence comes from Balaenoptera physalus, assembly GCF_965194825.1. Taxonomy (NCBI): domain Eukaryota; kingdom Metazoa; phylum Chordata; class Mammalia; order Artiodactyla; family Balaenopteridae; genus Balaenoptera; species Balaenoptera physalus. Next base: position 242,826 of record NW_028125631.1, read on the forward strand.
TCTATCCTAGAAACTCACGTCATCACAAAGGCAATTGTGTTATGAAGGGAAGATGTGCAAGTACAGTGTTTCTCAGGGAGAATTGAGCCTGCAACTCTCTAAATCTCAAGGAGGTAAATAAAGTTTCCCTTCCAGCCTTATTTTCAAAAGGGACCACAGAGCATTGAACCTGCTGTTTCTTTCTCTATTTTGTACCTGCAAGGTGATTTAGAAGGGAGATACTTGAGTTGTTTCAGCGTACCACATTCTAGAGGTTTAACAAAAGAAGCCTTTCACTGCCCCTGACTCGGCATCTAGCTTTTCCCAACGGTGCCTTACTCACAAATCCTTGAACACACAGGCCGTCCTTTTTGTACGTTTCGGGTCTAGTGCAGACCCCTGAGTCCTAGGAGACTTCGAATGTTTCCTAGAACCCAAGAACCACACTGAATAAGGCTACATGGATTCTGCTGCATGCCAACCTGTGGGATTATACAAGAGGAGACTTAGCTTGAGGCTAGTGGTCAAATGGCGTCGCCAATTCACTGAAGATTACCGAAGGATGAGCACCTACCAAAGAATGGCAACCTCCAAGATTTTTCCTAGAAACTCACTTGTCATCACAAAGGCAAATGTGCTATGAAGAGAACATGTGCAACTACAGTGTTTCTCAGGAGAGTTGAGCCCACAACTCTCTAAATCCCAAGGAGGTAAATAAAGTCTCCCTTCATGCCTTATTTTCAAAAGGGACCACAGAGCACTGCCCCTGCTCTTTCTTTCTCTGGTTTGTACCTCCAATGTGCTTTAGAAGGGAGATCCTTGAGTTCATTCAACTTACCACATTCTAGAGGTTTAAGGAAAGAGGCCCTTCACAGCCCATGACTCGTCATCTAGCTGTTCCCAACGGTGCATTGCTCACAACTCCCCGAACTCACAGGCCTTTCTTCTTGTAGGTTTCTCATCCTACAGCAGACCGGCCAGTATTGAGACCTGGAATGATTCCTAGAGTCCAAGAACAACACTGAATATGGCTACATGGATTCTGCTGCACGCCAACGTGTGTTAGGAGACAAGAGGAACGTTTGCTTGAGGCTAGTGGTCAAATAGGGTCGCCAATTCACTGTATATTACTGAAGGATGAGCACATACCAAGGAATGGCAACCTCCAAGTTTTTTTTTCTTGGAAAATCCCTTGTCCTCACAAAGGGAATTGTGCTATGCAGAGAACATGTGCAACTACAAAGTTTCTCAGGGAGAATTGAGCCTGCGACTCTTCAAATCCCAAAGAGGTAAATAAACTTTCCCTTCATGCCTTGCTTTCAAAAGGGACCACAGAGCATTGACCCTGCTGTTTCTTCCTCTATTTTGTTCCTCCAAGGTTCGTTAGAAGGGAGATACTTGAGTTGTTTCAACTTACCACATTCTAGAGGTTTAACAGAAAAAGCCTTTCACTGCCCTTTCTTGGCGTATAGTTGTCATCAACTGAACGTTGCTCACAAGTTCCAGAAGAGACTGGCAGCCCCTCGTGAATATCGTGGATCCTAGTGCACACCCGCCTTTCCTAAGACACCAGAAATGTCTCCTACAGTTCCAGTACTGCTTTGCCAAACGCTGCATTGAACCTGCTGCCTGCCTACCATTGTGACGAGAAAAACAGAACGTTAGGTTGAGGCCATTCGTCGCATGTGGTTGGCCTATTCACTAACAACTGCTGAAGGAGGAGCACGTAGCAGGAATTGAAAGGAAACCTTTGTTTCATGGAAAATCACTTGCCTGAAAAGGCAATTCTGCAGTGAAGAGACGATGGGCCACTACACTGTTTATCGGGTAACACGGAGGCCGCAAGTGTCGTCATTCCAATGTGGAAAATAAACTTCCCATGAAGCCTCAATCTCCAAAGGGAGAGCACAGCTTCTTATGCTGCAGTTTCTGAGTACTTATTGGACGTTCAAGTTACCAACTAAACCCTTTTGTGAGTAAACTTTGCAATACAGGCAGTCGTGAATGTGGTCAAAGTATTACAGGGTCATCGGTGAGTGAGGCCTGGGTGTACAATGTATCTCCGGAATAACTAGCTTACAAGGGAAACCCTGTAATTTTTCAGGCTGCACTTAAAGTCCACTGGCTGCTGGGCGTAGATTCCATCACGTGTGAGTTCCCAGAAGGAGGGGTAGGATCATATTATTTTTTGTGTGCTCACGGATAGGCAGAAAAGCAGACACTTTTGGCATGCAGGAGTGAACAGAACGCTGATAGCCAGGTGTTTTCAAGCTGTCGCAATCTAGGTGTTTATCCAGGGAAACCCTACACTGCCCATTACTCAGCACCTAGCTCTTCCAAACGGCGCATTGCTCACAACCCCCGGAACACACACGCTTTCCTTCCTGCACGTTTCTCATTCTAATGCAGACCAGCCAGTACTAAGAGGCCAGGAACGCTTCCTAGAGCTCAAGGACCACACATAATAAGGCTACTTGGATTCAGCTGCATGCCAACCTGTGGCATGATAGAAGAGGAACGTTAGCTTGAGGCTAGTGGACAAATGGGTTCGCCAATTCACTGAAGATTTCCGAAGAATGAGTACCTACCAAAGAATGGCAATCCTCAAGTTTCCTTCCTAGAAACTCACTTGTCATCACAAAGGCAATTGTGCTATGAAGAGAACATGTGCAACTACAGTGTTTCTCAGAAGAATTGAGCACGCAACTCCCTAGATCCCAATGAAGAAAATAAAGATTTCCTTCGAGCCGTATTTTCAAAAGAGACCACAGAGCATTGACCCTGCTGTTTCTTTCTCTGATTGGTACCTCCAAGGTGCTTTAGAAGGGAGACACTTGAGTTGTTTCAACTTACCAGATTCTAGAGGTTTAACAAAAGAAGCCCTACACCTTCCAAGACTCAGCATCGAGCTCTTCCCAATGGTGCACTGCTCACAAATCCCCAAACACACAGGCCATTCTTCTTGTACGTTTCTCATCCTAGTGCAGACCCACCAGTACTTTGAGACCTGGAATGATTCCTAGAGCTCAAGAACCACACTGAATAAGGCTACATGGATTCAGCTGCATGCCAACCTGTGGCATGATTCAAGAGCAACGTTACCTTGTGGCTAGTGGTCAAACGGTTTCGCCAATTCACTGTAGATCACTGAAAGATGAGCACATACCAAAGAATGGCAACCTCCAAGTTTCTTTCTTGGAAAATCACTTGTCCTCACAAATACCATTGTGCGATGAAGAAAAGGTGGGCTACAACAGAGTTTACCAGGTAACACTGAGGCTGCAACTCTCAACTTTCTAATGAGGAAAATACAATTTTCCAGGAAGCCTCAATTTCCAGGGGGACCAAACAGCATATTCCTCTGGAGTTTCTGGCTCTCTTATTGCACATCCAGTGGACACAATGGAGCATGACCTTAGTAACCATTGCCATGCTGGGAGTCGTGATGGTGGTGTAAGGATATCAAGGTGAAGGCTTAGTGAGGCCTAGGTGGCAATTTTTCTCGGGAATAACTATCAGTTAAGGGAAACCCTGTAATTATTGAAACTGGACATGAAGTCTAGTTGCTGCTTGAGGTATACCGACTTCACGGTTTAGTTCCTAGAAGCAATCGTAGGCTAATTGTGTTTTTCAGTGCAGCTCAGGTTTCCTGAGGAATGCAGACACGCTTTGCATGAAGGAAGGCACGGAACGTTGATAACTGTGTTGCTTTCCAGCCATCGCAAGCTAGGGGTGTAACCAACGAAGCCCTTCACTGCCCATCACTTGGCATCTAGATGTTCCCAACCGTAGATTGCTCACAACTTCGCGAAGACACAGGCGGTCCTTTTAGTACGTTTCAAAACCTAGGGCAGACCAGCGAGTCAAAAGAGAACTGATATGATTCCTAGAGTTCAAGAACCACAGGGACTAAGGCTGCATGGAATCTGTGGCATGCCTGCCCCTGTCATGAGAAAACCTGAACGTTAACTTGAGGCTAGAGGTCCCATGTGTTTGGTTCATTCCCTGAAGATTACCGAGGGATGAGCAACTACCAAGGAATGGCAACCTCCAAGGTTCTATCCTAGAAACTCACGTCATCACAAAGGCAATTGTGTTATGAAGGGAAGATGTGCAAGTACAGTGTTTCTCAGGGAGAATTGAGCCTGCAACTCTCTAAATCTCAAGGAGGTAAATAAAGTTTCCCTTCCAGCCTTATTTTCAAAAGGGACCACAGAGCATTGAACCTGCTGTTTCTTTCTCTATTTTGTACCTGCAAGGTGATTTAGAAGGGAGATACTTGAGTTGTTTCAGCGTACCACATTCTAGAGGTTTAACAAAAGAAGCCTTTCACTGCCCCTGACTCGGCATCTAGCTTTTCCCAACGGTGCCTTACTCACAAATCCTTGAACACACAGGCCGTCCTTTTTGTACGTTTCGGGTCTAGTGCAGACCCCTGAGTCCTAGGAGACTTCGAATGTTTCCTAGAACCCAAGAACCACACTGAATAAGGCTACATGGATTCTGCTGCATGCCAACCTGTGGGATTATACAAGAGGAGACTTAGCTTGAGGCTAGTGGTCAAATGGCGTCGCCAATTCACTGAAGATTACCGAAGGATGAGCACCTACCAAAGAATGGCAACCTCCAAGATTTTTCCTAGAAACTCACTTGTCATCACAAAGGCAAATGTGCTATGAAGAGAACATGTGCAACTACAGTGTTTCTCAGGAGAGTTGAGCCCACAACTCTCTAAATCCCAAGGAGGTAAATAAAGTCTCCCTTCATGCCTTATTTTCAAAAGGGACCACAGAGCACTGCCCCTGCTCTTTCTTTCTCTGGTTTGTACCTCCAATGTGCTTTAGAAGGGAGATCCTTGAGTTCATTCAACTTACCACATTCTAGAGGTTTAAGGAAAGAGGCCCTTCACAGCCCATGACTCGTCATCTAGCTGTTCCCAACGGTGCATTGCTCACAACTCCCCGAACTCACAGGCCTTTCTTCTTGTAGGTTTCTCATCCTACAGCAGACCGGCCAGTATTGAGACCTGGAATGATTCCTAGAGTCCAAGAACAACACTGAATATGGCTACATGGATTCTGCTGCACGCCAACGTGTGTTAGGAGACAAGAGGAACGTTTGCTTGAGGCTAGTGGTCAAATAGGGTCGCCAATTCACTGTATATTACTGAAGGATGAGCACATACCAAGGAATGGCAACCTCCAAGTTTTTTTTTCTTGGAAAATCCCTTGTCCTCACAAAGGGAATTGTGCTATGCAGAGAACATGTGCAACTACAAAGTTTCTCAGGGAGAATTGAGCCTGCGACTCTTCAAATCCCAAAGAGGTAAATAAACTTTCCCTTCATGCCTTGCTTTCAAAAGGGACCACAGAGCATTGACCCTGCTGTTTCTTCCTCTATTTTGTTCCTCCAAGGTTCGTTAGAAGGGAGATACTTGAGTTGTTTCAACTTACCACATTCTAGAGGTTTAACAGAAAAAGCCTTTCACTGCCCTTTCTTGGCGTATAGTTGTCATCAACTGAACGTTGCTCACAAGTTCCAGAAGAGACTGGCAGCCCCTCGTGAATATCGTGGATCCTAGTGCACACCCGCCTTTCCTAAGACACCAGAAATGTCTCCTACAGTTCCAGTACTGCTTTGCCAAACGCTGCATTGAACCTGCTGCCTGCCTACCATTGTGACGAGAAAAACAGAACGTTAGGTTGAGGCCATTCGTCGCATGTGGTTGGCCTATTCACTAACAACTGCTGAAGGAGGAGCACGTAGCAGGAATTGAAAGGAAACCTTTGTTTCATGGAAAATCACTTGCCTGAAAAGGCAATACTGCAGTGAAGAGACGATGGGCCACTACACTGTTTATCGGGTAACACGGAGGCCGCAAGTGTCGTCATTCCAATGTGGAAAATAAACTTCCCATGAAGCCTCAATCTCCAAAGGGAGAGCACAGCTTCTTATGCTGCAGTTTCTGAGTACTTATTGGACGTTCAAGTTACCAACTAAACCCTTTTGTGAGTAAACTTTGCAATACAGGCAGTCGTGAATGTGGTCAAAGTATTACAGGGTCATCGGTGAGTGAGGCCTGGGTGTACAATGTATCTCCGGAATAACTAGCTTACAAGGGAAACCCTGTAATTTTTCAGGCTGCACTTAAAGTCCACTGGCTGCTGGGCGTAGATTCCATCACGTGTGAGTTCCCAGAAGGAGGGGTAGGATCATATTATTTTTTGTGTGCTCACGGATAGGCAGAAAAGCAGACACTTTTGGCATGCAGGATTGAACAGAACGCTGATAGCCAGGTGTTTTCAAGCTGTCGCAATCTAGGTGTTTATCCAGGGAAACCCTACACTGCCCATTACTCAGCACCTAGCTCTTCCAAACGGCGCATTGCTCACAACCCCCGGAACACACACGCTTTCCTTCCTGCACGTTTCTCATTCTAGTGCAGACCAGCCAGTACTAAGAGGCCAGGAACGCTTCCTAGAGCTCAAGGACCACACATAATAAGGCTACTTGGATTCAGCTGCATGCCAACCTGTGGCATGATAGAAGAGGAACGTTAGCTTGAGGCTAGTGGACAAATGGGTTCGCCAATTCACTGAAGATTTCCGAAGAATGAGTACCTACCAAAGAATGGCAATCCCCAAGTTTCCTTCCTAGAAACTCACTTGTCATCACAAAGGCAATTGTGCTATGAAGAGAACATGTGCAACTACAGTGTTTCTCAGAAGAATTGAGCACGCAACTCCCTAGATCCCAATGAAGAAAATAAAGATTTCCTTCGAGCCGTATTTTCAAAAGAGACCACAGAGCATTGACCCTGCTGTTTCTTTCTCTGATTGGTACCTCCAAGGTGCTTTAGAAGGGAGACACTTGAGTTGTTTCAACTTACCAGATTCTAGAGGTTTAACAAAAGAAGCCCTACACCTTCCAAGACTCAGCATCGAGCTCTTCCCAATGGTGCACTGCTCACAAATCCCCAAACACACAGGCCATTCTTCTTGTACGTTTCTCATCCTAGTGCAGACCCACCAGTACTTTGAGACCTGGAATGATTCCTAGAGCTCAAGAACCACACTGAATAAGGCTACATGGATTCAGCTGCATGCCAACCTGTGGCATGATTCAAGAGCAACGTTACCTTGTGGCTAGTGGTCAAACGGTTTCGCCAATTCACTGTAGATCACTGAAGGATGAGCACATACCAAAGAATGGCAACCTCCAAGTTTCTTTCTTGGAAAATCACTTGTCCTCACAAATACCATTGTGCGATGAAGAAAAGGTGGGCTACAACAGAGTTTACCAGGTAACACTGAGGCTGCAACTCTCAACTTTCTAATGAGGAAAATACAATTTTCCAGGAAGCCTCAATTTCCAGGGGGACCAAACAGCATATTCCTCTGGAGTTTCTGGCTCTCTTATTGCACATCCAGTGGACACAATGGAGCATGACCTTAGTAACCATTGCCATGCTGGGAGTCGTGATGGTGGTGTAAGGATATCAAGGTGAAGGCTTAGTGAGGCCTAGGTGGCAATTTTTCTCGGGAATAACTATCAGTTAAGGGAAACCCTGTAATTATTGAAACTGGACATGAAGTCTAGTTGCTGCTTGAGGTATACCGACTTCACGGTTTAGTTCCTAGAAGCAATCGTAGGCTAATTGTGTTTTTCAGTGCAGCTCAGGTTTCCTGAGGAATGCAGACACGCTTTGCATGAAGGAAGGCACGGAACGTTGATAACTGTGTTGCTTTCCAGCCATCGCAAGCTAGGGGTGTAACCAACGAAGCCCTTCACTGCCCATCACTTGGCATCTAGATGTTCCCAACCGTAGATTGCTCACAACTTCCCGAAGACACAGGCGGTCCTTTTAGTACGTTTCAAAACCTAGGGCAGACCAGCGAGTCAAAAGAGAACTGATATGATTCCTAGAGTTCAAGAACCACAGGGACTAAGGCTGCATGGAATCTGTGGCATGCCTGCCCCTGTCATGAGAAAACCTGAACGTTAACTTGAGGCTAGAGGTCCCATGTGTTTGGTTCATTCCCTGAAGATTACCCAGGGATGAACAACTACCAAGGAATGGCAACCTCCAAGGTTCTATCCTAGAAACTCACGTCATCACAAAGGCAATTGTGTTATGAAGGGAAGATGTGCAAGTACAGTGTTTCTCAGGGAGAATTGAGCCTGCAACTCTCTAAATCTCAAGGAGGTAAATAAAGTTTCCCTTCCAGCCTTATTTTCAAAAGGGACCACAGAGCATTGAACCTTCTGTTTCTTTCTCTGTTTTGTACCTGCAAGGTGATTTAGAAGGGAGATACTTGAGTTGTTTCAGCGTACCACATTCTAGAGGTTTAACAAAAGAAGCCTTTCACTGCCCCTGACTTGGCATCTAGCTGTTCCCAACGGTGCCTTACTCACAAATCCTTGAACACACAGGCCGTCCTTTTTGTACGTTTCGGGTCTGGTGCAGACCCCTGAGTCCTAGGAGACTTCGAATGTTTCCTAGTGCCCAAGAACCACACTGAATAAGGCTACATGGATTCTGCTGCATGCCAACCTGTGGGATGATACAAGAGGAGCCTTAGCTTGAGGCTAGTGATCAAATGGCGTCGCCAATTCACTGAAGATTACCGAAGGATGAGCACCTACCAAAGAATGGCAACCTCCAAGATTTTTCCTAGAAACTCACTTGTCATCACAAAGGCAAATGTGCTATGAAGAGAACATGTGCAACTACAGTGTTTCTCAGGAGAGTTCAGCCCACAACTCTCTAAATCCCAAGGAGGTAAATAAAGTCTCCTTTCATGCCTTATTTTCAAAAGGGACCACAGAGCACTGCCCCTGCTCTTTCTTTCTCTGGTTTGTACCTCCAATGTGCTTTAGAAGGGAGATCCTTGAGTTCATTCAACTTACCACATTCTAGAGGTTTAAGGAAAGAGGCCATTCACAGCCCATGACTCGTCATCTAGCTGTTCCCAACGGTGCATTGCTCACAACTCCCCGAACTCACAGGCCTTTCTTCTTGTAGGTTTCTCATCCTACTGCAGACCGGCCAGTATTGAGACCTGGAATGATTCCTAGAGTCCAAGAACAACACTGAATAAGGCTACATGGATTCTGCCACACGCCAACGTGTGTTAGGAGACAAGAGGAACGTTTGCTTGAGGCTAGTGGTCAAATAGGGTCGCCAATTCACTGTATATTACTGAAGGATGAGCACATACCAAGGAATGGCAACCTCCAAGTCTTTTTTTCTTGGAAAATCCCTTGTCCTCACAAAGGGAATTGTGCTATGCAGAGAACATGTGCAACTACAATGTTTCTCAGGGAGAATTGAGCCTGCGACTCTTCAAATCCCAAAGAGGTAAATAAACTTTCCCTTCATGCCTTGCTTTCAAAAGGGACCACAGAGCATTGACCCTGCTGTTTCTTCCTCTATTTTGTTCCTCCAAGGTTCGTTAGAAGGGAGATACTTGAGTTGTTTCAACTTACCACATTCTAGAGGTTTAACAGAAAAAGCCTTTCACTGCCCTTTCTTGGCGTAGAGTTGTCATCAACTGAACGTTGCTCACAAGTTCCAGAAGAGACTGGCAGCCCCTCGTGAATATCGTGGATCCTAGTGCACACCCGCCTTTCCTAAGACACCAGAAATGTCTCCTACAGTTCCAGTACTGCTTTGCCAAACGCTGCATTGAACCTGCTGCCTGCCTACCATTGTGACGAGAAAAACAGAACGTTAGGTTGAGGCCAGTCGTCGCATGTGGTTGGCCTATTCACTAACAACTGCTGAAGGAGGAGCACGTAGCAGGAATTGAAAGGAAACCTTTGTTTCATGGAAAATCACTTGCCTGAAAAGGCAATTCTGCAGTGAAGAGACGATGGGCCACTACACTGTTTATCGGGTAACACGGAGGCCGCAAGTGTCGACATTCCAATGTGGAAAATAAACTTCCCATGAAGCCTCAATCTCCAAAGGGAGAGCACAGCTTCTTATGCTGCAGTTTCTGAGTACTTATTGGACGTTCAAGTTACCAACTAAACCCTTTTGTGAGTAAACTTTGCAATACAGGCAGTCGTGAATGTGGTCAAAGTATTACAGGGTCATCGGTGAGTGAGGCCTGGGTGTACAATGTATCTCCGGAATAACTAGCTTACAAGGGAAACCCTGTAATTTTTCAGGCTGCACTTAAAGTCCACTGGCTGCTGGGCGTAGATTCCATCACGTGTGAGTTCCCAGAAGGAGGGGTAGGATCATATTATTTTTTGTGTGCTCACGGATAGGCAGAAAAGCAGACACTTTTGGCATGAAGGATTGAACAGAACGCTGATAGCCAGGTGTTTTCAAGCTGTCGCAATCTAGGTGTTTATCCAGGGAAACCCTACACTGCCCATTACTCAGCACCTAGCTCTTCCAAACGGCGCATTGCTCACAACCCCCGGAACACAAACGCTTTCCTTCCTGCACGTTTCTCATTCTAGTGCAGACCAGCCAGTACTAAGAGGCCAGGAACGCTTCCTAGAGCTCAAGGACCACACATAATAAGGCTACTTGGATTCAGCTGCATGCCAACCTGTGGCATGATAGAAGAGGAACGTTAGCTTGAGGCTAGTGGACAAATGGGTTCGCCAATTCACTGAAGATTTCCGAAGAATGAGTACCTACCAAAGAATGGCAATCCTCAAGTTTCCTTCCTAGAAACTCACTTGTCATCACAAAGGCAATTGTGCTATGAAGAGAACATGTGCAACTACAGTGTTTCTCAGAAGAATTGAGCACGCAACTCCCTAGATCCCAATGAAGAAAATAAAGATTTCCTTCGAGCCGTATTTTCAAAAGAGACCACAGAGCATTGACCCTGCTGTTTCTTTCTCTGATTGGTACCTCCAAGGTGCTTTAGAAGGGAGACACTTGAGTTGTTTCAACTTACCAGATTCTAGAGGTTTAACAAAAGAAGCCCTACACCTTCCAAGACTCAGCATCGAGCTCTTCCCAATGGTGCACTGCTCACAAATCCCCAAACACACAGGCCATTCTTCTTGTACGTTTCTCATCCTAGTGCAGCCCCACCAGTACTTTGAGACCTGGAATGATTCCTAGAGCTCAAGAACCACACTGAATAAGGCTACATGGATTCAGCTGCATGCCAACCTGTGGCATGATTCAAGAGCAACGTTACCTTGTGGCTAGTGGTCAAACGGGTTCGCCAATTCACTGTAGATCACTGAAGGATGAGCACATACCAAAGAATGGCAACCTCCAAGTTTCTTTCTTGGAAAATCACTTGTCCTCAAAAATACCATTGTGCGATGAAGAAAAGGTGGGCTACAACAGAGTTTACCAGGTAACACTGAGGCTGCAACTCTCAACTTTCTAATGAGGAAAATACAATTTTCCAGGAAGCCTCAATTTCCAGGGGGACCAAACAGCATATTCCTCTGGAGTTTCTGGCTCTCTTATTGCACATCCAGTGGACACAATGGAGCATGACCTTAGTAACCATTGCCATGCTGGGAGTCGTGATGGTGGTGTAAGGATATCAAGGTGAAGGCTTAGTGAGGCCTAGGTGGCAATTTTTCTCGGGAATAACTATCAGTTAAGGGAAACCCTGTAATTATTGAAACTGGACATGAAGTCTAGTTGCTGCTTGAGGTATACCGACTTCACGGTTTAGTTCCTAGAAGCAATCGTAGGCTAATTGTGTTTTTCAGTGCAGCTCAGGTTTCCTGAGGAATGCAGACACGCTTTGCATGAAGGAAGGCACGGAACGTTGATAACTGTGTTGCTTTCCAGCCATCGCAAGCTAGGGGTGTAACCAACGAAGCCCTTCACTGCCCATCACTTGGCATCTAGATGTTCCCAACCGTAGATTGCTCACAACTTCGCGAAGACACAGGCGGTCCTTTTAGTACGTTTCAAAACCTAGGGCAGACCAGCGAGTCAAAAGAGAACTGATATGATTCCTAGAGTTCAAGAACCACAGGGACTAAGGCTGCATGGAATCTGTGGCATGCCTGCCCCTGTCATGAGAAAACCTGAACCTTAACTTGAGGCTAGAGGTCCCATGTGTTTGGTTCATTCCCTGAAGATTACCGAGGGATGAACAACTACCAAGGAATGGCAACCTCCAAGGTTCTATCCTAGAAACTCACGTCATCACAAAGGCAATTGTGTTATGAAGGGAAGATGTGCAAGTACAGTGTTTCTCAGGGAGAATTGAGCCTGCAACTCTCTAAATCTCAAGGAGGTAAATAAAGTTTCCCTTCCAGCCTTATTTTCAAAAGGGACCACAGAGCATTGAACCTGCTGTTTCTTTCTCTATTTTGTACCTGCAAGGTGATTTAGAAGGGAGATACTTGAGTTGTTTCAGCGTACCACATTCTAGAGGTTTAACAAAAGAAGCCTTTCACTGCCCCTGACTCGGCATCTAGCTTTTCCCAACGGTGCCTTACTCACAAATCCTTGAACACACAGGCCGTCCTTTTTGTACGTTTCGGGTCTAGTGCAGACCCCTGAGTCCTAGGAGACTTCGAATGTTTCCTAGAACCCAAGAACCACACTGAATAAGGCTACATGGATTCTGCTGCATGCCAACCTGTGGGATTATACAAGAGGAGACTTAGGTTGAGGCTAGTGGTCAAATGGCGTCGCCAATTCACTGAAGATTACCGAAGGATGAGCACCTACCAAAGAATGGCAACCTCCAAGATTTTTCCTAGAAACTCACTTGTCATCACAAAGGCAAATGTGCTATGAAGAGAACATGTGCAACTACAGTGTTTCTCAGGAGAGTTGAGCCCACAACTCTCTAAATCCCAAGGAGGTAAATAAAGTCTCCCTTCATGCCTTATTTTCAAAAGGGACCACAGAGCACTGCCCCTGCTCTTTCTTTCTCTGGTTTGTACCTCCAATGTGCTTTAGAAGGGAGATCCTTGAGTTCATTCAACTTACCACATTCTAGAGGTTTAAGGAAAGAGGCCCTTCACAGCCCATGACTCGTCATCTAGCTGTTCCCAACGGTGCATTGCTCACAACTCCCCGAACTCACAGGCCTTTCTTCTTGTAGGTTTCTCATCCTACAGCAGACCGGCCAGTATTGAGACCTGGAATGATTCCTAGAGTCCAAGAACAACACTGAATAAGGCTCCATGGATTCTGCTGCACGCCAACGTGTGTTAGGAGACAAGAGGAACGTTTGCTTGAGGCTAGTGGTCAAATAGGGTCGCCAATTCACTGTATATTACTGAAGGATGAGCACATACCAAGGAATGGCAACCTCCAAGTTTTTTTTTCTTGGAAAATCCCTTGTCCTCACAAAGGGAATTGTGCTATGCAGAGAACATGTGCAACTACAATGTTTCTCAGGGAGAATTGAGCCTGCGACTCTTCAAATCCCAAAGAGGTAAATAAACTTTCCCTTCATGCCTTGCTTTCAAAAGGGACCACAGAGCATTGACCCTGCTGTTTCTTCCTCTATTTTGTTCCTCCAAGGTTCGTTAGAAGGGAGATACTTGAGTTGTTTCAACTTACCACATTCTAGAGGTTTAACAGAAAAAGACTTTCACTGCCCTTTCTTGGCGTATAGTTGTCATCAACTGAACGTTGCTCACAAGTTCCAGAAGAGACTGGCAGCCCCTCGTGAATATCGTGGATCCTAGTGCACACCCGCCTTTCCTAAGACACCAGAAATGTCTCCTACAGTTCCAGTACTGCTTTGCCAAACGCTGCATTGAACCTGCTGCCTGCCTACCATTGTGACGAGAAAAACAGAACGTTAGGTTGAGGCCATTCGTCGCATGTGGTTGGCCTATTCACTAACAACTGCTGAAGGAGGAGCACGTAGCAGGAATTGAAAGGAAACCTTTGTTTCATGGAAAATCACTTGCCTGAAAAGGCAATTCTGCAGTGAAGAGACGATGGGCCACTACACTGTTTATCGGGTAACACGGAGGCCGCAAGTGTCGACATTCCAATGTGGAAAATAAACTTCCCATGAAGCCTCAATCTCCAAAGGGAGAGCACAGCTTCTTATGCTGCAGTTTCTGAGTACTTATTGGACGTTCAAGTTACCAACTAAACCCTTTTGTGAGTAAACTTTGCAATACAGGCAGTCGTGAATGTGGTCAAAGTATTACAGGGTCATCGGTGAGTGAGGCCTGGGTGTACAATGTATCTCCGGAATAACTAGCTTACAAGGGAAACCCTGTAATTTTTCAGGCTGCACTTAAAGTCCACTGGCTGCTGGGCGTAGATTCCATCACGTGTGAGTTCCCAGAAGGAGGGGTAGGATCATATTATTTTTTGTGTGCTCACGGATAGGCAGAAAAGCAGACACTTTTGGCATGAAGGATTGAACAGAACGCTGATAGCCGGGTGTTTTCAAGCTGTCGCCATCTAGGTGTTTATCCAGGGAAACCCTACACTGCCCATTACTCAGCACCTAGCTCTTCCAAACGGCGCATTGCTCACAACCCCCGGAACACACACGCTTTCCTTCCTGCACGTTTCTCATTCTAGTGCAGACCAGCCAGTACTAAGAGGCCAGGAACGCTTCCTAGAGCTCAAGGACCACACATAATAAGGCTACTTGGATTCAGCTGCATGCCAACCTGTGGCATGATAGAAGAGGAACGTTAGCTTGAGGCTAGTGGACAAATGGGTTCGCCAATTCACTGAAGATTTCCGAAGAATGAGTACCTACCAAAGAATGGCAATCCTCAAGTTTCCTTCCTAGAAACTCACTTGTCATCACAAAGGCAATTGTGCTATGAAGAGAACATGTGCAACTACAGTGTTTCTCAGAAGAATTGAGCACGCAACTCCCTAGATCCCAATGAAGAAAATAAAGATTTCCTTCGAGCCGTATTTTCAAAAGAGACCACAGAGCATTGACCCTGCTGTTTCTTTCTCTGATTGGTACCTCCAAGGTGCTTTAGAAGGGAGACACTTGAGTTGTTTCAACTTACCAGATTCTAGAGGTTTAACAAAAGAAGCCCTACACCTTCCAAGACTCAGCATCGAGCTCTTCCCAATGGTGCACTGCTCACAAATCCCCAAACACACAGGCCATTCTTCTTGTACGTTTCTCATCCTAGTGCAGCCCCACCAGTACTTTGAGACCTGGAATGATTCCTAGAGCTCAAGAACCACACTGAATAAGGCTACATGGATTCAGCTGCATGCCAACCTGTGGCATGATTCAAGAGCAACGTTACCTTGTGGCTAGTGGTCAAACGGGTTCGCCAATTCACTGTAGATCACTGAAGGATGAGCACATACCAAAGAATGGCAACCTCCAAGTTTCTTTCTTGGAAAATCACTTGTCCTCACAAATACCATTGTGCGATGAAGAAAAGGTGGGCTACAACAGAGTTTACCAGGTAACACTGAGGCTGCAACTCTCAACTTTCTAATGAGGAAAATACAATTTTCCAGGAAGCCTCAATTTCCAGGGGGACCAAACAGCATATTCCTCTGGAGTTTCTGGCTCTCTTATTGCACATCCAGTGGACACAATGGAGCATGACCTTAGTAACCATTGCCATGCTGGGAGTCGTGATGGTGGTGTAAGGATATCAAGGTGAAGGCTTAGTGAGGCCTAGGTGGCAATTTTTCTCGGGAATAACTATCAGTTAAGGGAAACCCTGTAATTATTGAAACTGGACATGAAGTCTAGTTGCTGCTTGAGGTATACCGACTTCACGGTTTAGTTCCTAGAAGCAATCGTAGGCTAATTGTGTTTTTCAGTGCAGCTCAGGTTTCCTGAGGAATGCAGACACGCTTTGCATGAAGGAAGGCACGGAACGTTGATAACTGTGTTGCTTTCCAGCCATCGCAAGCTAGGGGTGTAACCAACGAAGCCCTTCACTGCCCATCACTTGGCATCTAGATGTTCCCAACCGTAGATTGCTCACAACTTCGCGAAGACACAGGCGGTCCTTTTAGTACGTTTCAAAACCTAGGGCAGACCAGCGAGTCAAAAGAGAACTGATATGATTCCTAGAGTTCAAGAACCACAGGGACTAAGGCTGCATGGAATCTGTGGCATGCCTGCCCCTGTCATGAGAAAACCTGAACGTTAACTTGAGGCTAGAGGTCCCATGTGTTTGGTTCATTCCCTGAAGATTACCGAGGGATGAGCAACTACCAAGGAATGGCAACCTCCAAGGTTCTATCCTAGAAACTCACGTCATCACAAAGGCAATTGTGTTATGAAGGGAAGATGTGCAAGTACAGTGTTTCTCAGGGAGAATTGAGCCTGCAACTCTCTAAATCTCAAGGAGGTAAATAAAGTTTCCCTTCCAGCCTTATTTTCAAAAGGGACCACAGAGCATTGAACCTGCTGTTTCTTTCTCTATTTTGTACCTGCAAGGTGATTTAGAAGGGAGATACTTGAGTTGTTTCAGCGTACCACATTCTAGAGGTTTAACAAAAGAAGCCTTTCACTGCCCCTGACTCGGCATCTAGCTTTTCCCAACGGTGCCTTACTCACAAATCCTTGAACACACAGGCCGTCCTTTTTGTACGTTTCGCGTCTAGTGCAGACCCCTGAGTCCTAGGAGACTTCGAATGTTTCCTAGAACCCAAGAACCACACTGAATAAGGCTACATGGATTCTGCTGCATGCCAACCTGTGGGATTATACAAGAGGAGACTTAGCTTGAGGCTAGTGGTCAAATGGCGTCGCCAATTCACTGAAGATTACCGAAGGATGAGCACCTACCAAAGAATGGCAACCTCCAAGATTTTTCCTAGAAACTCACTTGTCATCACAAAGGCAAATGTGCTATGAAGAGAACATGTGCAACTACAGTGTTTCTCAGGAGAGTTCAGCCCACAACTCTCTAAATCCCAAGGAGGTAAATAAAGTCTCCTTTCATGCCTTATTTTCAAAAGGGACCACAGAGCACTGCCCCTGCTCTTTCTTTCTCTGGTTTGTACCTCCAATGTGCTTTAGAAGGGAGATCCTTGAGTTCATTCAACTTACCACATTCTAGAGGTTCAAGGAAAGAGGCCATTCACAGCCCATGACTCGTCATCTAGCTGTTCCCAACGGTGCATTGCTCACAACTCCCCGAACTCACAGGCCTTTCTTCTTGTAGGTTTCTCATCCTACTGCAGACCGGCCAGTATTGAGACCTGGAATGATTCCTAGAGTCCAAGAACAACACTGAATAAGGCTACATGGATTCTGCCACACGCAAACGTGTGTTAGGAGACAAGAGGAACGTTTGCTTGAGGCTAGTGGTCAAATAGGGTCGCCAATTCACTGTATATTACTGAAGGATGAGCACATACCAAGGAATGGCAACCTCCAAGTCTTTTTTTCTTGGAAAATCCCTTGTCCTCACAAAGGGAATTGTGCTATGCAGAGAACATGTGCAACTACAATGTTTCTCAGGGAGAATTGAGCCTGCGACTCTTCAAATCCCAAAGAGGTAAATAAACTTTCCCTTCATGCCTTGCTTTCAAAAGGGACCACAGAGCATTGACCCTGCTGTTTCTTCCTCTATTTTGTTCCTCCAAGGTTCGTTAGAAGGGAGATACTTGAGTTGTTTCAACTTACCACATTCTAGAGGTTTAACAGAAAAAGCCTTTCACTGCCCTTTCTTGGCGTAGAGTTGTCATCAACTGAACGTTGCTCACAAGTTCCAGAAGAGACTGGCAGCCCCTCGTGAATATCGTGGATCCTAGTGCACACCCGCCTTTCCTAAGACACCAGAAATGTCTCCTACAGTTCCAGTACTGCTTTGCCAAACGCTGCATTGAACCTGCTGCCTGCCTACCATTGTGACGAGAAAAACAGAACGTTAGGTTGAGGCCAGTCGTCGCATGTGGTTGGCCTATTCACTAACAACTGCTGAAGGAGGAGCACGTAGCAGGAATTGAAAGGAAACCTTTGTTTCATGGAAAATCACTTGCCTGAAAAGACAATTCTGCAGTGAAGAGACGATGGGCCACTACACTGTTTATCGGGTAACACGGAGGCCGCAAGTGTCGACATTCCAATGTGGAAAATAAACTTCCCATGAAGCCTCAATCTCCAAAGGGAGAGCACAGCTTCTTATGCTGCAGTTTCTGAGTACTTATTGGACGTTCAAGTTACCAACTAAACCCTTTTGTGAGTAAACTTTGCAATACAGGCAGTCGTGAATGTGGTCAAAGTATTACAGGGTCATCGGTGAGTGAGGCCTGGGTGTACAATGTATCTCCGGAATAACTAGCTTACAAGGGAAACCCTGTAATTTTTCAGGCTGCACTTAAAGTCCACTGGCTGCTGGGCGTAGATTCCATCACGTGTGAGTTCCCAGAAGGAGGGGTAGGATCATATTATTTTTTGTGTGCTCACGGATAGGCAGAAAAGCAGACACTTTTGGCATGAAGGATTGAACAGAACGCTGATAGCCAGGTGTTTTCAAGCTGTCGCAATCTAGGTGTTTATCCAGGGAAACCCTACACTGCCCATTACTCAGCACCTAGCTCTTCCAAACGGCGCATTGCTCACAACCCCCGGAACACACACGCTTTCCTTCCTGCACGTTTCTCATTCTAGTGCAGACCAGCCAGTACTAAGAGGCCAGGAACGCTTCCTAGAGCTCAAGGACCACACATAATAAGGCTACTTGGATTCAGCTGCATGCCAACCTGTGGCATGATAGAAGAGGAACGTTAGCTTGAGGCTAGTGGACAAATGGGTTCGCCAATTCACTGAAGATTTCCGAAGAATGAGTACCTACCAAAGAATGGCAATCCTCAAGTTTCCTTCCTAGAAACTCACTTGTCATCACAAAGGCAATTGTGCTATGAAGAGAACATGTGCAACTACAGTGTTTCTCAGAAGAATTGAGCACGCAACTCCCTAGATCCCAATGAAGAAAATAAAGATTTCCTTCGAGCCGTATTTTCAAAAGAGACCACAGAGCATTGACCCTGCTGTTTCTTTCTCTGATTGGTACCTCCAAGGTGCTTTAGAAGGGAGACACTTGAGTTGTTTCAACTTACCAGATTCTAGAGGTTTAACAAAAGAAGCCCTACACCTTCCAAGACTCAGCATCGAGCTCTTCCCAATGGTGCACTGCTCACAAATCCCCAAACACACAGGCCATTCTTCTTGTACGTTTCTCATCCTAGTGCAGCCCCACCAGTACTTTGAGACCTGGAATGATTCCTAGAGCTCAAGAACCACACTGAATAAGGCTACATGGATTCAGCTGCATGCCAACCTGTGGCATGATTCAAGAGCAACGTTACCTTGTGGCTAGTGGTCAAACGGGTTCGCCAATTCACTGTAGATCACTGAAGGATGAGCACATACCAAAGAATGGCAACCTCCAAGTTTCTTTCTTGGAAAATCACTTGTCCTCACAAATACCATTGTGCGATGAAGAAAAGGTGGGCTACAACAGAGTTTACCAGGTAACACTGAGGCTGCAACTCTCAACTTTCTAATGAGGAAAATACAATTTTCCAGGAAGCCTCAATTTCCAGGGGGACCAAACAGCATATTCCTCTGGAGTTTCTGGCTCTCTTATTGCACATCCAGTGGACACAATGGAGCATGACCTTAGTAACCATTGCCATGCTGGGAGTCGTGATGGTGGTGTAAGGATATCAAGGTGAAGGCTTAGTGAGGCCTAGGTGGCAATTTTTCTCGGGAATAACTATCAGTTAAGGGAAACCCTGTAATTATTGAAACTGGACATGAAGTCTAGTTGCTGCTTGAGGTATACCGACTTCACGGTTTAGTTCCTAGAAGCAATCGTAGGCTAATTGTGTTTTTCAGTGCAGCTCAGGTTTCCTGAGGAATGCAGACACGCTTTGCATGAAGGAAGGCACGGAACGTTGATAACTGTGTTGCTTTCCAGCCATCGCAAGCTAGGGGTGTAACCAACGAAGCCCTTCACTGCCCATCACTTGGCATCTAGATGTTCCCAACCGTAGATTGCTCACAACTTCGCGAAGACACAGGCGGTCCTTTTAGTACGTTTCAAAACCTAGGGCAGACCAGCGAGTCAAAAGAGAACTGATATGATTCCTAGAGTTCAAGAACCACAGGGACTAAGGCTGCATGGAATCTGTGGCATGCCTGCCCCTGTCATGAGAAAACCTGAACGTTAACTTGAGGCTAGAGGTCCCATGTGTTTGGTTCATTCCCTGAAGATTACCGAGGGATGAGCAACTACCAAGGAATGGCAACCTCCAAGGTTCTATCCTAGAAACTCACGTCATCACAAAGGCAATTGTGTTATGAAGGGAAGATGTGCAAGTACAGTGTTTCTCAGGGAGAATTGAGCCTGCAACTCTCTAAATCTCAAGGAGGTAAATAAAGTTTCCCTTCCAGCCTTATTTTCAAAAGGGACCACAGAGCATTGAACCTGCTGTTTCTTTCTCTATTTTGTACCTGCAAGGTGATTTAGAAGGGAGATACTTGAGTTGTTTCAGCGTACCACATTCTAGAGGTTTAACAAAAGAAGCCTTTCACTGCCCCTGACTCGGCATCTAGTTTTTCCCAACGGTGCCTTACTCACAAATCCTTGAACACACTGGCCGTCCTTTTTGTACGTTTCGGGTCTAGTGCAGACCCCTGAGTCCTAGGAGACTTCGAATGTTTCCTAGAACCCAAGAACCACACTGAATAAGGCTACATGGATTCTGCTGCATGCCAACCTGTGGGATGATACAAGAGGAGACTTAGCTTGAGGCTAGTGGTCAAATGGCGTCGCCAATTCACTGAAGATTACCGAAGGATGAGCACCTACCAAAGAATGGCAACCTCCAAGATTTTTCCTAGAAACTCACTTGTCATCACAAAGGCAAATGTGCTATGAAGAGAACATGTGCAACTACAGTGTTTCTCAGGAGAGTTGAGCCCACAACTCTCTAAATCCCAAGGAGGTAAATAAAGTCTCCCTTCATGCCTTATTTTCAAAAGGGACCACAGAGCACTGCCCCTGCTCTTTCTTTCTCTGGTTTGTACCTCCAATGTGCTTTAGAAGGGAGATCCTTGAGTTCATTCAACTTACCACATTCTAGAGGTTTAAGGAAAGAGGCCCTTCACAGCCCATGACTCGTCATCTAGCTGTTCCCAACGGTGCATTGCCCACAACTCCCCGAACTCACAGGCCTTTCTTCTTGTAGGTTTCTCATCCTACAGCAGACCGGCCAGTATTGAGACCTGGAATGATTCCTAGAGTCCAAGAACAACACTGAATATGGCTACATGGATTCTGCTGCACGCCAACGTGTGTTAGGAGACAAGAGGAACGTTTGCTTGAGGCTAGTGGTCAAATAGAGTCGCCAATTCACTGTATATTACTGAAGGATGAGCACATACCAAGGAATGGCAACCTCCAAGTCTTTTTTTCTTGGAAAATCCCTTGTCCTCACAAAGGGAATTGTGCTATGCAGAGAACATGTGCAACTACAATGTTTCTCAGGGAGAATTGAGCCTGCGACTCTTCAAATCCCAAAGAGGTAAATAAACTTTCCCTTCATGCCTTGCTTTCAAAAGGGACCACAGAGCATTGACCCTGCTGTTTCTTCCTCTATTTTGTTCCTCCAAGGTTCGTTAGAAGGGAGATACTTGAGTTGTTTCAACTTACCACATTCTGGAGGTTTAACAGAAAAAGCCTTTCACTGCCCTTTCTTGGCGTAGAGTTGTCATCAACTGAACGTTGCTCACAAGTTCCAGAAGAGACTGGCAGCCCCTCGTGAATATCGTGGATCCTAGTGCACACCCGCCTTTCCTAAGACACCAGAAATGTCTCCTACAGTTCCAGTACTGCTTTGCCAAACGCTGCATTGAACCTGCTGCCTGCCTACCATTGTGACGAGAAAAACAGAACGTTAGGTTGAGGCCATTCGTCGCATGTGGTTGGCCTATTCACTAACAACTGCTGAAGGAGGAGCACGTAGCAGGAATTGAAAGGAAACCTTTGTTTCATGGAAAATCACTTGCCTGAAAAGGCAATTCTGCAGTGAAGAGACGATGGGCCACTACACTGTTTATCGGGTAACACGGAGGCCGCAAGTGTCGACATTCCAATGTGGAAAATAAACTTCCCATGAAGCCTCAATCTCCAAAGGGAGAGCACAGCTTCTTATGCTGCAGTTTCTGAGTACTTATTGGACGTTCAAGTTACCAACTAAACCCTTTTGTGAGTAAACTTTGCAATACAGGCAGTCGTGAATGTGGTCAAAGTATTACAGGGTCATCGGTGAGTGAGGCCTGGGTGTACAATGTATCTCCGGAATAACTAGCTTACAAGGGAAACCCTGTAATTTTTCAGGCTGCACTTAAAGTCCACTGGCTGCTGGGCGTAGATTCCATCACGTGTGAGTTCCCAGAAGGAGGGGTAGGATCATATTATTTTTTGTGTGCTCACGGATAGGCAGAAAAGCAGACACTTTTGGCATGAAGGATTGAACAGAACGCTGATAGCCAGGTGTTTTCAAGCTGTCGCAATCTAGGTGTTTATCCAGGGAAACCCTACACTGCCCATTACTCAGCACCTAGCTCTTCCAAACGGCGCATTGCTCACAACCCCCGGAACACACACGCTTTCCTTCCTGCACGTTTCTCATTCTAGTGCAGACCAGCCAGTACTAAGAGGCCAGGAACGCTTCCTAGAGCTCAAGGACCACACATAATAAGGCTACTTGGATTCAGCTGCATGCCAACCTGTGGCATGATAGAAGAGGAACGTTAGCTTGAGGCTAGTGGACAAATGGGTTCGCCAATTCACTGAAGATTTCCGAAGAATGAGTACCTACCAAAGAATGGCAATCCTCAAGTTTCCTTCCTAGAAACTCACTTGTCATCACAAAGGCAATTGTGCTATGAAGAGAACATGTGCAACTACAGTGTTTCTCAGAAGAATTGAGCACGCAACTCCCTAGATCCCAATGAAGAAAATAAAGATTTCCTTCGAGCCGTATTTTCAAAAGAGACCACAGAGCATTGACCCTGCTGTTTCTTTCTCTGATTGGTACCTCCAAGGTGCTTTAGAAGGGAGACACTTGAGTTGTTTCAACTTACCAGATTCTAGAGGTTTAACAAAAGAAGCCCTACACCTTCCAAGACTCAGCATCGAGCTCTTCCCAATGGTGCACTGCTCACAAATCCCCAAACACACAGGCCATTCTTCTTGTACGTTTCTCATCCTAGTGCAGCCCCACCAGTACTTTGAGACCTGGAATGATTCCTAGAGCTCAAGAACCACACTGAATAAGGCTACATGGATTCAGCTGCATGCCAACCTGTGGCATGATTCAAGAGCAACGTTACCTTGTGGCTAGTGGTCAAACGGGTTCGCCAATTCACTGTAGATCACTGAAGGATGAGCACATACCAAAGAATGGCAACCTCCAAGTTTCTTTCTTGGAAAATCACTTGTCCTCACAAATACCATTGTGCGATGAAGAAAAGGTGGGCTACAACAGAGTTTACCAGGTAACACTGAGGCTGCAACTCTCAACTTTCTAATGAGGAAAATACAATTTTCCAGGAAGCCTCAATTTCCAGGGGGACCAAACAGCATATTCCTCTGGAGTTTCTGGCTCTCTTATTGCACATCCAGTGGACACAATGGAGCATGACCTTAGTAACCATTGCCATGCTGGGAGTCGTGATGGTGGTGTAAGGATATCAAGGTGAAGGCTTAGTGAGGCCTAGGTGGCAATTTTTCTCGGGAATAACTATCAGTTAAGGGAAACCCTGTAATTATTGAAACTGGACATGAAGTCTAGTTGCTGCTTGAGGTATACCGACTTCACGGTTTAGTTCCTAGAAGCAATCGTAGGCTAATTGTGTTTTTCAGTGCAGCTCAGGTTTCCTGAGGAATGCAGACACGCTTTGCATGAAGGAAGGCACGGAACGTTGATAACTGTGTTGCTTTCCAGCCATCGCAAGCTAGGGGTGTAACCAACGAAGCCCTTCACTGCCCATCACTTGGCATCTAGATGTTCCCAACCGTAGATTGCTCACAACTTCGCGAAGACACAGGCGGTCCTTTTAGTACGTTTCAAAACCTAGGGCAGACCAGCGAGTCAAAAGAGAACTGATATGATTCCTAGAGTTCAAGAACCACAGGGACTAAGGCTGCATGGAATCTGTGGCATGCCTGCCCCTGTCATGAGAAAACCTGAACGTTAACTTGAGGCTAGAGGTCCCATGTGTTTGGTTCATTCCCTGAAGATTACCGAGGGATGAGCAACTACCAAGGAATGGCAACCTCCAAGGTTCTATCCTAGAAACTCACGTCATCACAAAGGCAATTGTGTTATGAAGGGAAGATGTGCAAGTACAGTGTTTCTCAGGGAGAATTGAGCCTGCAACTCTCTAAATCTCAAGGAGGTAAATAAAGTTTCCCTTCCAGCCTTATTTTCAAAAGGGACCACAGAGCATTGAACCTGCTGTTTCTTTCTCTATTTTGTACCTGCAAGGTGATTTAGAAGGGAGATACTTGAGTTGTTTCAGCGTACCACATTCTAGAGGTTTAACAAAAGAAGCCTTTCACTGCCCCTGACTCGGCATCTAGTTTTTCCCAACGGTGCCTTACTCACAAATCCTTGAACACACTGGCCGTCCTTTTTGTACGTTTCGGGTCTAGTGCAGACCCCTGAGTCCTAGGAGACTTCGAATGTTTCCTAGAACCCAAGAACCACACTGAATAAGGCTACATGGATTCTGCTGCATGCCAACCTGTGGGATGATACAAGAGGAGACTTAGCTTGAGGCTAGTGGTCAAATGGCGTCGCCAATTCACTGAAGATTACCGAAGGATGAGCACCTACCAAAGAATGGCAACCTCCAAGATTTTTCCTAGAAACTCACTTGTCATCACAAAGGCAAATGTGCTATGAAGAGAACATGTGCAACTACAGTGTTTCTCAGGAGAGTTGAGCCCACAACTCTCTAAATCCCAAGGAGGTAAATAAAGTCTCCCTTCATGCCTTATTTTCAAAAGGGACCACAGAGCACTGCCCCTGCTCTTTCTTTCTCTGGTTTGTACCTCCAATGTGCTTTAGAAGGGAGATCCTTGAGTTCATTCAACTTACCACATTCTAGAGGTTTAAGGAAAGAGGCCCTTCACAGCCCATGACTCGTCATCTAGCTGTTCCCAACGGTGCATTGCTCACAACTCCCCGAACTCACAGGCCTTTCTTCTTGTAGGTTTCTCATCCTACAGCAGACCGGCCAGTATTGAGACCTGGAATGATTCCTAGAGTCCAAGAACAACACTGAATATGGCTACATGGATTCTGCTGCACGCCAACGTGTGTTAGGAGACAAGAGGAACGTTTGCTTGAGGCTAGTGGTCAAATAGGGTCGCCAATTCACTGTATATTACTGAAGGATGAGCACATACCAAGGAATGGCAACCTCCAAGTCTTTTTTTCTTGGAAAATCCCTTGTCCTCACAAAGGGAATTGTGCTATGCAGAGAACATGTGCAACTACAATGTTTCTCAGGGAGAATTGAGCCTGCGACTCTTCAAATCCCAAAGAGGTAAATAAACTTTCCCTTCATGCCTTGCTTTCAAAAGGGACCACAGAGCATTGACCCTGCTGTTTCTTCCTCTATTTTGTTCCTCCAAGGTTCGTTAGAAGGGAGATACTTGAGTTGTTTCAACTTACCACATTCTAGAGGTTTAACAGAAAAAGCCTTTCACTGCCCTTTCTTGGCGTAGAGTTGTCATCAACTGAACGTTGCTCACAAGTTCCAGAAGAGACTGGCAGCCCCTCGTGAATATCGTGGATCCTAGTGCACACCCGCCTTTCCTAAGACACCAGAAATGTCTCCTACAGTTCCAGTACTGCTTTGCCAAACGCTGCATTGAACCTGCTGCCTGCCTACCATTGTGACGAGAAAAACAGAACGTTAGGTTGAGGCCATTCGTCGCATGTGGTTGGCCTATTCACTAACAACTGCTGAAGGAGGAGCACGTAGCAGGAATTGAAAGGAAACCTTTGTTTCATGGAAAATCACTTGCCTGAAAAGGCAATTCTGCAGTGAAGAGACGATGGGCCACTACACTGTTTATCGGGTAACACGGAGGCCGCAAGTGTCGACATTCCAATGTGGAAAATAAACTTCCCATGAAGCCTCAATCTCCAAAGGGAGAGCACAGCTTCTTATGCTGCAGTTTCTGAGTACTTATTGGACGTTCAAGTTACCAACTAAACCCTTTTGTGAGTAAACTTTGCAATACAGGCAGTCGTGAATGTGGTCAAAGTATTACAGGGTCATCGGTGAGTGAGGCCTGGGTGTACAATGGATCTCCGGAATAACTAGCTTACAAGGGAAACCCTGTAATTTTTCAGGCTGCACTTAAAGTCCACTGGCTGCTGGGCGTAGATTCCATCACGTGTGAGTTCCCAGAAGGAGGGGTAGGATCATATTATTTTTTGTGTGCTCACGGATAGGCAGAAAAGCAGACACTTTTGGCATGAAGGATTGAACAGAACGCTGATAGCCAGGTGTTTTCAAGCTGTCGCAATCTAGGTGTTTATCCAGGGAAACCCTACACTGCCCATTACTCAGCACCTAGCTCTTCCAAACGGCGCATTGCTCACAACCCCCGGAACACACACGCTTTCCTTCCTGCACGTTTCTCATTCTAGTGCAGACCAGCCAGTACTAAGAGGCCAGGAACGCTTCCTAGAGCTCAAGGACCACACATAATAAGGCTACTTGGATTCAGCTGCATGCCAACCTGTGGCATGATAGAAGAGGAACGTTAGCTTGAGGCTAGTGGACAAATGGGTTCGCCAATTCACTGAAGATTTCCGAAGAATGAGTACCTACCAAAGAATGGCAATCCTCAAGTTTCCTTCCTAGAAACTCACTTGTCATCACAAAGGCAATTGTGCTATGAAGAGAACATGTGCAACTACAGTGTTTCTCAGAAGAATTGAGCACGCAACTCCCTAGATCCCAATGAAGAAAATAAAGATTTCCTTCGAGCCGTATTTTCAAAAGAGACCACAGAGCATTGACCCTGCTGTTTCTTTCTCTGATTGGTACCTCCAAGGTGCTTTAGAAGGGAGACACTTGAGTTGTTTCAACTTACCAGATTCTAGAGGTTTAAGAAAAGAAGCCCTACACCTTCCAAGACTCAGCATCGAGCTCTTCCCAATGGTGCACTGCTCACAAATCCCCAAACACACAGGCCATTCTTCTTGTACGTTTCTCATCCTAGTGCAGCCCCACCAGTACTTTGAGACCTGGAATGATTCCTAGAGCTCAAGAACCACACTGAATAAGGCTACATGGATTCAGCTGCATGCCAACCTGTGGCATGATTCAAGAGCAACGTTACCTTGTGGCTAGTGGTCAAACGGGTTCGCCAATTCACTGTAGATCACTGAAGGATGAGCACATACCAAAGAATGGCAACCTCCAAGTTTCTTTCTTGGAAAATCACTTGTCCTCACAAATACCATTGTGCGATGAAGAAAAGGTGGGCTACAACAGAGTTTACCAGGTAACACTGAGGCTGCAACTCTCAACTTTCTAATGAGGAAAATACAATTTTCCAGGAAGCCTCAATTTCCAGGGGGACCAAACAGCATATTCCTCTGGAGTTTCTGGCTCTCTTATTGCACATCCAGTGGACACAATGGAGCATGACCTTAGTAACCATTGCCATGCTGGGAGTCGTGATGGTGGTGTAAGGATATCAAGGTGAAGGCTTAGTGAGGCCTAGGTGGCAATTTTTCTCGGGAATAACTATCAGTTAAGGGAAACCCTGTAATTATTGAAACTGGACATGAAGTCTAGTTGCTGCTTGAGGTATACCGACTTCACGGTTTAGTTCCTAGAAGCAATCGTAGGCTAATTGTGTTTTTCAGTGCAGCTCAGGTTTCCTGAGGAATGCAGACACGCTTTGCATGAAGGAAGGCACGGAACGTTGATAACTGTGTTGCTTTCCAGCCATCGCAAGCTAGGGGTGTAACCAACGAAGCCCTTCACTGCCCATCACTTGGCATCTAGATGTTCCCAACCGTAGATTGCTCACAACTTCGCGAAGACACAGGCGGTCCTTTTAGTACGTTTCAAAACCTAGGGCAGACCAGCGAGTCAAAAGAGAACTGATATGATTCCTAGAGTTCAAGAACCACAGGGACTAAGGCTGCATGGAATCTGTGGCATGCCTGCCCCTGTCATGAGAAAACCTGAACGTTAACTTGAGGCTAGAGGTCCCATGTGTTTGGTTCATTCCCTGAAGATTACCGAGGGATGAGCAACTACCAAGGAATGGCAACCTCCAAGGTTCTATCCTAGAAACTCACGTCATCACAAAGGCAATTGTGTTATGAAGGGAAGATGTGCAAGTACAGTGTTTCTCAGGGAGAATTGAGCCTGCAACTCTCTAAATCTCAAGGAGGTAAATAAAGTTTCCCTTCCAGCCTTATTTTCAAAAGGGACCACAGAGCATTGAACCTGCTGTTTCTTTCTCTATTTTGTACCTGCAAGGTGATTTAGAAGGGAGATACTTGAGTTGTTTCAGCGTACCACATTCTAGAGGTTTAACAAAAGAAGCCTTTCACTGCCCCTGACTCGGCATCTAGTTTTTCCCAACGGTGCCTTACTCACAAATCCTTGAACACACTGGCCGTCCTTTTTGTACGTTTCGGGTCTAGTGCAGACCCCTGAGTCCTAGGAGACTTCGAATGTTTCCTAGAACCCAAGAACCACACTGAATAAGGCTACATGGATTCTGCTGCATGCCAACCTGTGGGATGATACAAGAGGAGACTTAGCTTGAGGCTAGTGGTCAAATGGCGTCGCCAATTCACTGAAGATTACCGAAGGATGAGCACCTACCAAAGAATGGCAACCTCCAAGATTTTTCCTAGAAACTCACTTGTCATCACAAAGGCAAATGTGCTATGAAGAGAACATGTGCAACTACAGTGTTTCTCAGGAGAGTTCAGCCCACAACTCTCTAAATCCCAAGGAGGTAAATAAAGTCTCCCTTCATGCCTTATTTTCAAAAGGGACCACAGAGCACTGCCCCTGCTCTTTCTTTCTCTGGTTTGTACCTCCAATGTGCTTTAGAAGGGAGATCCTTGAGTTCATTCAACTTACCACATTCTAGAGGTTTAAGGAAAGAGGCCCTTCACAGCCCATGACTCGTCATCTAGCTGTTCCCAACGGTGCATTGCCCACAACTCCCCGAACTCACAGGCCTTTCTTCTTGTAGGTTTCTCATCCTACAGCAGACCGGCCAGTATTGAGACCTGGAATGATTCCTAGAGTCCAAGAACAACACTGAATATGGCTACATGGATTCTGCTGCACGCCAACGTGTGTTAGGAGACAAGAGGAACGTTTGCTTGAGGCTAGTGGTCAAATAGAGTCGCCAATTCACTGTATATTACTGAAGGATGAGCACATACCAAGGAATGGCAACCTCCAAGTCTTTTTTTCTTGGAAAATCCCTTGTCCTCACAAAGGGAATTGTGCTATGCAGAGAACATGTGCAACTACAATGTTTCTCAGGGAGAATTGAGCCTGCGACTCTTCAAATCCCAAAGAGGTAAATAAACTTTCCCTTCATGCCTTGCTTTCAAAAGGGACCACAGAGCATTGACCCTGCTGTTTCTTCCTCTATTTTGTTCCTCCAAGGTTCGTTAGAAGGGAGATACTTGAGTTGTTTCAACTTACCACATTCTGGAGGTTTAACAGAAAAAGCCTTTCACTGCCCTTTCTTGGCGTAGAGTTGTCATCAACTGAACGTTGCTCACAAGTTCCAGAAGAGACTGGCAGCCCCTCGTGAATATCGTGGATCCTAGTGCACACCCGCCTTTCCTAAGACACCAGAAATGTCTCCTACAGTTCCAGTACTGCTTTGCCAAACGCTGCATTGAACCTGCTGCCTGCCTACCATTGTGACGAGAAAAACAGAACGTTAGGTTGAGGCCATTCGTCGCATGTGGTTGGCCTATTCACTAACAACTGCTGAAGGAGGAGCACGTAGCAGGAATTGAAAGGAAACCTTTGTTTCATGGAAAATCACTTGCCTGAAAAGGCAATTCTGCAGTGAAGAGACGATGGGCCACTACACTGTTTATCGGGTAACACGGAGGCCGCAAGTGTCGACATTCCAATGTGGAAAATAAACTTCCCATGAAGCCTCAATCTCCAAAGGGAGAGCACAGCTTCTTATGCTGCAGTTTCTGAGTACTTATTGGACGTTCAAGTTACCAACTAAACCCTTTTGTGAGTAAACTTTGCAATACAGGCAGTCGTGAATGTGGTCAAAGTATTACAGGGTCATCGGTGAGTGAGGCCTGGGTGTACAATGTATCTCCGGAATAACTAGCTTACAAGGGAAACCCTGTAATTTTTCAGGCTGCACTTAAAGTCCACTGGCTGCTGGGCGTAGATTCCATCACGTGTGAGTTCCCAGAAGGAGGGGTAGGATCATATTATTTTTTGTGTGCTCACGGATAGGCAGAAAAGCAGACACTTTTGGCATGAAGGATTGAACAGAACGCTGATAGCCAGGTGTTTTCAAGCTGTCGCAATCTAGGTGTTTATCCAGGGAAACCCTACACTGCCCATTACTCAGCACCTAGCTCTTCCAAACGGCGCATTGCTCACAACCCCCGGAACACACACGCTTTCCTTCCTGCACGTTTCTCATTCTAGTGCAGACCAGCCAGTACTAAGAGGCCAGGAACGCTTCCTAGAGCTCAAGGACCACACATAATAAGGCTACTTGGATTCAGCTGCATGCCAACCTGTGGCATGATAGAAGAGGAACGTTAGCTTGAGGCTAGTGGACAAATGGGTTCGCCAATTCACTGAAGATTTCCGAAGAATGAGTACCTACCAAAGAATGGCAATCCTCAAGTTTCCTTCCTAGAAACTCACTTGTCATCACAAAGGCAATTGTGCTATGAAGAGAACATGTGCAACTACAGTGTTTCTCAGAAGAATTGAGCACGCAACTCCCTAGATCCCAATGAAGAAAATAAAGATTTCCTTCGAGCCGTATTTTCAAAAGAGACCACAGAGCATTGACCCTGCTGTTTCTTTCTCTGATTGGTACCTCCAAGGTGCTTTAGAAGGGAGACACTTGAGTTGTTTCAACTTACCAGATTCTAGAGGTTTAACAAAAGAAGCCCTACACCTTCCAAGACTCAGCATCGAGCTCTTCCCAATGGTGCACTGCTCACAAATCCCCAAACACACAGGCCATTCTTCTTGTACGTTTCTCATCCTAGTGCAGCCCCACCAGTACTTTGAGACCTGGAATGATTCCTAGAGCTCAAGAACCACACTGAATAAGGCTACATGGATTCAGCTGCATGCCAACCTGTGGCATGATTCAAGAGCAACGTTACCTTGTGGCTAGTGGTCAAACGGGTTCGCCAATTCACTGTAGATCACTGAAGGATGAGCACATACCAAAGAATGGCAACCTCCAAGTTTCTTTCTTGGAAAATCACTTGTCCTCACAAATACCATTGTGCGATGAAGAAAAGGTGGGCTACAACAGAGTTTACCAGGTAACACTGAGGCTGCAACTCTCAACTTTCTAATGAGGAAAATACAATTTTCCAGGAAGCCTCAATTTCCAGGGGGACCAAACAGCATATTCCTCTGGAGTTTCTGGCTCTCTTATTGCACATCCAGTGGACACAATGGAGCATGACCTTAGTAACCATTGCCATGCTGGGAGTCGTGATGGTGGTGTAAGGATATCAAGGTGAAGGCTTAGTGAGGCCTAGGTGGCAATTTTTCTCGGGAATAACTATCAGTTAAGGGAAACCCTGTAATTATTGAAACTGACATGAAGTCTAGTTGCTGCTTGAGGTATACCGACTTCACGGTTTAGTTCCTAGAAGCAATCGTAGGCTAATTGTGTTTTTCAGTGCAGCTCAGGTTTCCTGAGGAATGCAGACACGCTTTGCAATGAAGGAAGGCACGGAACGTTGATAACTGTGTTGCTTTCCAGCCATCGCAAGCTAGGGGTGTAACCAACGAAGCCCTTCACTGCCCATCACTTGGCATCTAGATGTTCCCAACCGTAGATTGCTCACAACTTCGCGAAGACACAGGCGGTCCTTTTAGTACGTTTCAAAACCTAGGGCAGACCAGCGAGTCAAAAGAGAACTGATATGATTCCTAGAGTTCAAGAACCACAGGGACTAAGGCTGCATGGAATCTGTGGCATGCCTGCCCCTGTCATGAGAAAACCTGAACGTTAACTTGAGGCTAGAGGTCCCATGTGTTTGGTTCATTCCCTGAAGATTACCGAGGGATGAGCAACTACCAAGGAATGGCAACCTCCAAGGTTCTATCCTAGAAACTCACGTCATCACAAAGGCAATTGTGTTATGAAGGGAAGATGTGCAAGTACAGTGTTTCTCAGGGAGAATTGAGCCTGCAACTCTCTAAATCTCAAGGAGGTAAATAAAGTTTCCCTTCCAGCCTTATTTTCAAAAGGGACCACAGAGCATTGAACCTGCTGTTTCTTTCTCTGTTTTGTACCTGCAAGGTGATTTAGAAGGGAGATACTTGAGTTGTTTCAGCGTACCACATTCTAGAGGTTTAACAAAAGAAGCCTTTCACTGCCCCTGACTCGGCATCTAGTTTTTCCCAACGGTGCCTTACTCACAAATCCTTGAACACACTGGCCGTCCTTTTTGTACGTTTCGGGTCTAGTGCAGACCCCTGAGTCCTAGGAGACTTCGAATGTTTCCTAGAACCCAAGAACCACACTGAATAAGGCTACATGGATTCTGCTGCATGCCAACCTGTGGGATGATACAAGAGGAGACTTAGCTTGAGGCTAGTGGTCAAATGGCGTCGCCAATTCACTGAAGATTACCGAAGGATGAGCACCTACCAAAGAATGGCAACCTCCAAGATTTTTCCTAGAAACTCACTTGTCATCACAAAGGCAAATGTGCTATGAAGAGAACATGTGCAACTACAGTGTTTCTCAGGAGAGTTGAGCCCACAACTCTCTAAATCCCAAGGAGGTAAATAAAGTCTCCCTTCATGCCTTATTTTCAAAAGGGACCACAGAGCACTGCCCCTGCTCTTTCTTTCTCTGGTTTGTACCTCCAATGTGCTTTAGAAGGGAGATCCTTGAGTTCATTCAACTTACCACATTCTAGAGGTTTAAGGAAAGAGGCCCTTCACAGCCCATGACTCGTCATCTAGCTGTTCCCAACGGTGCATTGCTCACAACTCCCGAACTCACAGGCCTTTCTTCTTGTAGGTTTCTCATCCTACAGCAGACCGGCCAGTATTGAGACCTGGAATGATT